>NC_056727.1:211674257-211791650 GCF_019279795.1 Protopterus annectens | reverse complement strand
GGGGGGGGAGCCTCCATTACAGATGGCATAGGTATATATAATTAAACAATGGAAGAGGTTTTGGTGAGGAGCCTCCATTACAGATGGCATAGGTATATATAATTAAACAATGGAAGAGGTTTTGGTGAGGAGCCTCCATTACAGATGGCATAGGTATATATAATTAAACAATGGAAGAGGTTTTGGTGAGGAGCCTCCATTACAGATGGCATAGGTATATATAATTAAACAATGGAAGAGGTTTTGGTGAGGAGCCTCCATTACAGATGGCATAGGTATATATAATTAAACATTGGAAGAGGTTTTGGTGAGGAGCCTCCATTACAGATGGCATAGGTATATATAATTAAACATTGGAAGAGGTTTTGGTGAGGAGCCTCCATTACAGATGGCATAGGTATATATAATTAAACAATGGAAGAGGTTTTGGTGAGGAGCCTCCATTACAGATGGCATAGGTATATATAATTAAACAATGGAAGAGGTTTTGGTGAGGAGCCTCCATTACAGATGGCATAGGTATATATAATTAAACAATGGAAGAGGTTTTGGTGAGGAGCCTCCATTACAGATGGCATAGGTATATATAATTAAACATTGGAAGAGGTTTTGGTGAGGAGCCTCCATTACAGATGGCATAGGTATATATAATTAAACAATGGAAGAGGTTTTGGTGAGGAGCCTCCATTACAGATGGCATAGGTATATATAATTAAACAATGGAAGAGGTTTTGGTGAGGAGCCTCCATTACAGATGGCATAGGTATATATAATTAAACAATGGAAGAGGTTTTGGTGAGGAGCCTCCATTACAGATGGCATAGGTATATATAATTAAACAATGGAAGAGGTTTTGGTGAGGAGCCTCCATTACAGATGGCATAGGTATATATAATTAAACAATGGAAGAGGTTTTGGTGAGGAGCCTCCATTACAGATGGCATAGGTATATATAATTAAACAATGGAAGAGGTTTTGGTGAGGAGCCTCCATTACAGATGGCATAGGTATATATAATTAAACAATGGAAGAGGTTTTGGTGAGGAGCCTCCATTACAGATGGCATAGGTATATATAATTAAACAATGGAAGAGGTTTTGGTGAGGAGCCTCCATTACAGATGGCATAGGTATATATAATTAAACAATGGAAGAGGTTTTGGTGAGGAGCCTCCATTACAGATGGCATAGGTATATATAATTAAACATTGGAAGAGGTTTTGGTGAGGAGCCTCCATTACAGATGGCATAGGTATATATAATTAAACAATGGAAGAGGTTTTGTGGAGGAGCCTCCATTACAGATGGCATAGGTATATATAATTAAACAATGGAAGAGGTTTTGGTGAGGAGCCTCCATTACAGATGGCATAGGTATATATAATTAAACAATGGAAGAGGTTTTGGTGAGGAGCCTCCATTACAGATGGCATAGGTATATATAATTAAACAATGGAAGAGGTTTTGGTGAGGAGCCTCCATTACAGATGGCATAGGTATATATAATTAAACATTGGAAGAGGTTTTGGTGAGGAGCCTCCATTACAGATGGCATAGGTATATATAATTAAACATTGGAAGAGGTTTTGGTGAGGAGCCTCCATTACAGATGGCATAGGTATATATAATTAAACAATGGAAGAGGTTTTGGTGAGGAGCCTCCATTACAGATGGCATAGGTATATATAATTAAACAATGGAAGAGGTTTTGGTGAGGAGCCTCCATTACAGATGGCATAGGTATATATAATTAAACAATGGAAGAGGTTTTGGTGAGGAGCCTCCATTACAGATGGCATAGGTATATATAATTAAACAATGGAAGAGGTTTTGGTGAGGAGCCTCCATTACAGATGGCATAGGTATATATAATTAAACAATGGAAGAGGTTTTGGTGAGGAGCCTCCATTACAGATGGCATAGGTATATATAATTAAACAATGGAAGAGGTTTTGGTGAGGAGCCTCCATTACAGATGGCATAGGTATATATAATTAAACAATGGAAGAGGTTTTGGTGAGGAGCCTCCATTACAGATGGCATAGGTATATATAATTAAACAATGGAAGAGGTTTTGGTGAGGAGCCTCCATTACAGATGGCATAGGTATATATAATTAAACAATGGAAGAGGTTTTGGTGAGGAGCCTCCATTACAGATGGCATAGGTATATATAATTAAACATTGGAAGAGGTTTTGGTGAGGAGCCTCCATTACAGATGGCATAGGTATATATAATTAAACATTGGAAGAGGTTTTGGTGAGGAGCCTCCATTACAGATGGCATAGGTATATATAATTAAACAATGGAAGAGGTTTTGGTGAGGAGCCTCCATTACAGATGGCATAGGTATATATAATTAAACAATGGAAGAGGTTTTGGTGAGGAGCCTCCATTACAGATGGCATAGGTATATATAATTAAACATTGGAAGAGGTTTTGGTGAGGAGCCTCCATTACAGATGGCATAGGTATATATAATTAAACATTGGAAGAGGTTTTGGTGAGGAGCCTCCATTACAGATGGCATAGGTATATATAATTAAACAATGGAAGAGGTTTTGGTGAGGAGCCTCCATTACAGATGGCATAGGTATATATAATTAAACAATGGAAGAGGTTTTGGTGAGGAGCCTCCATTACAGATGGCATAGGTATATATAATTAAACAATGGAAGAGGTTTTGGTGAGGAGCCTCCATTACAGATGGCATAGGTATATATAATTAAACAATGGAAGAGGTTTTGGTGAGGAGCCTCCATTACAGATGGCATAGGTATATATAATTAAACAATGGAAGAGGTTTTGGTGAGGAGCCTCCATTACAGATGGCATAGGTATATATAATTAAACAATGGAAGAGGTTTTGGTGAGGAGCCTCCATTACAGATGGCATAGGTATATATAATTAAACAATGGAAGAGGTTTTGGTGAGGAGCCTCCATTACAGATGGCATAGGTATATATAATTAAACAATGGAAGAGGTTTTGGTGAGGAGCCTCCATTACAGATGGCATAGGTATATATAATTAAACAATGGAAGAGGTTTTGGTGAGGAGCCTCCATTACAGATGGCATAGGTATATATAATTAAACATTGGAAGAGGTTTTGGTGAGGAGCCTCCATTACAGATGGCATAGGTATATATAATTAAACAATGGAAGAGGTTTTGGTGAGGAGCCTCCATTACAGATGGCATAGGTATATATAATTAAACAATGGAAGAGGTTTTGGTGAGGAGCCTCCATTACAGATGGCATAGGTATATATAATTAAACATTGGAAGAGGTTTTGGTGAGGAGCCTCCATTACAGATGGCATAGGTATATATAATTAAACATTGGAAGAGGTTTTGGTGAGGAGCCTCCATTACAGATGGCATAGGTATATATAATTAAACATTGGAAGAGGTTTTGGTGAGGAGCCTCCATTACAGATGGCATAGGTATATATAATTAAACAATGGAAGAGGTTTTGGTGAGGAGCCTCCATTACAGATGGCATAGGTATATATAATTAAACAATGGAAGAGGTTTTGGTGAGGAGCCTCCATTACAGATGGCATAGGTATATATAATTAAACAATGGAAGAGGTTTTGGTGAGGAGCCTCCATTACAGATGGCATAGGTATATATAATTAAACATTGGAAGAGGTTTTGGTGAGGAGCCTCCATTACAGATGGCATAGGTATATATAATTAAACAATGGAAGAGGTTTTGGTGAGGAGCCTCCATTACAGATGGCATAGGTATATATAATTAAACAATGGAAGAGGTTTTGGTGAGGAGCCTCCATTACAGATGGCATAGGTATATATAATTAAACAATGGAAGAGGTTTTGGTGAGGAGCCTCCATTACAGATGGCATAGGTATATATAATTAAACATTGGAAGAGGTTTTGGTGAGGAGCCTCCATTACAGATGGCATAGGTATATATAATTAAACAATGGAAGAGGTTTTGGTGAGGAGCCTCCATTACAGATGGCATAGGTATATATAATTAAACAATGGAAGAGGTTTTGGTGAGGAGCCTCCATTACAGATGGCATAGGTATATATAATTAAACAATGGAAGAGGTTTTGGTGAGGAGCCTCCATTACAGATGGCATAGGTATATATAATTAAACATTGGAAGAGGTTTTGGTGAGGAGCCTCCATTACAGATGGCATAGGTATATATAATTAAACAATGGAAGAGGTTTTGGTGAGGAGCCTCCATTACAGATGGCATAGGTATATATAATTAAACAATGGAAGAGGTTTTGGTGAGGAGCCTCCATTACAGATGGCATAGGTATATATAATTAAACAATGGAAGAGGTTTTGGTGAGGAGCCTCCATTACAGATGGCATAGGTATATATAATTAAACAATGGAAGAGGTTTTGGTGAGGAGCCTCCATTACAGATGGCATAGGTATATATAATTAAACATTGGAAGAGGTTTTGGTGAGGAGCCTCCATTACAGATGGCATAGGTATATATAATTAAACATTGGAAGAGGTTTTGGTGAGGAGCCTCCATTACAGATGGCATAGGTATATATAATTAAACAATGGAAGAGGTTTTGGTGAGGAGCCTCCATTACAGATGGCATAGGTATATATAATTAAACATTGGAAGAGGTTTTGGTGAGGAGCCTCCATTACAGATGGCATAGGTATATATAATTAAACATTGGAAGAGGTTTTGGTGAGGAGCCTCCATTACAGATGGCATAGGTATATATAATTAAACATTGGAAGAGGTTTTGGTGAGGAGCCTCCATTACAGATGGCATAGGTATATATAATTAAACAATGGAAGAGGTTTTGGTGAGGAGCCTCCATTACAGATGGCATAGGTATATATAATTAAACAATGGAAGAGGTTTTGGTGAGGAGCCTCCATTACAGATGGCATAGGTATATATAATTAAACAATGGAAGAGGTTTTGGTGAGGAGCCTCCATTACAGATGGCATAGGTATATATAATTAAACAATGGAAGAGGTTTTGGTGAGGAGCCTCCATTACAGATGGCATAGGTATATATAATTAAACAATGGAAGAGGTTTTGGTGAGGAGCCTCCATTACAGATGGCATAGGTATATATAATTAAACATTGGAAGAGGTTTTGGTGAGGAGCCTCCATTACAGATGGCATAGGTATATATAATTAAACATTGGAAGAGGTTTTGGTGAGGAGCCTCCATTACAGATGGCATAGGTATATATAATTAAACAATGGAAGAGGTTTTGGTGAGGAGCCTCCATTACAGATGGCATAGGTATATATAATTAAACAATGGAAGAGGTTTTGGTGAGGAGCCTCCATTACAGATGGCATAGGTATATATAATTAAACATTGGAAGAGGTTTTGGTGAGGAGCCTCCATTACAGATGGCATAGGTATATATAATTAAACAATGGAAGAGGTTTTGGTGAGGAGCCTCCATTACAGATGGCATAGGTATATATAATTAAACAATGGAAGAGGTTTTGGTGAGGAGCCTCCATTACAGATGGCATAGGTATATATAATTAAACAATGGAAGAGGTTTTGGTGAGGAGCCTCCATTACAGATGGCATAGGTATATATAATTAAACAATGGAAGAGGTTTTGGTGAGGAGCCTCCATTACAGATGGCATAGGTATATATAATTAAACAATGGAAGAGGTTTTGGTGAGGAGCCTCCATTACAGATGGCATAGGTATATATAATTAAACAATGGAAGAGGTTTTGGTGAGGAGCCTCCATTACAGATGGCATAGGTATATATAATTAAACAATGGAAGAGGTTTTGGTGAGGAGCCTCCATTACAGATGGCATAGGTATATATAATTAAACAATGGAAGAGGTTTTGGTGAGGAGCCTCCATTACAGATGGCATAGGTATATATAATTAAACAATGGAAGAGGTTTTGGTGAGGAGCCTCCATTACAGATGGCATAGGTATATATAATTAAACATTGGAAGAGGTTTTGGTGAGGAGCCTCCATTACAGATGGCATAGGTATATAATTAAACAATGAAAGAGGTTTGGTGTGAGGAGCCTCCATTACAGATGGCATAGGTATATATAATTAAACAATGGAAGAGGTTTTGGTGAGGAGCCTCCATTACAGATGGCATAGGTATATATAATTAAACAATGGAAGAGGTTTTGGTGAGGAGCCTCCATTACAGATGGCATAGGTATATATAATTAAACAATGGAAGAGGTTTTGGTGAGGAGCCTCCATTACAGATGGCATAGGTATATATAATTAAACATTGGAAGAGGTTTTGGTGAGGAGCCTCCATTACAGATGGCATAGGTATATATAATTAAACATTGGAAGAGGTTTTGGTGAGGAGCCTCCATTACAGATGGCATAGGTATATATAATTAAACATTGGAAGAGGTTTTGGTGAGGAGCCTCCATTACAGATGGCATAGGTATATATAATTAAACATTGGAAGAGGTTTTGGTGAGGAGCCTCCATTACAGATGGCATAGGTATATATAATTAAACATTGGAAGAGGTTTTGGTGAGGAGCCTCCATTACAGATGGCATAGGTATATATAATTAAACAATGGAAGAGGTTTTGGTGAGGAGCCTCCATTACAGATGGCATAGGTATATATAATTAAACAATGGAAGAGGTTTTGGTGAGGAGCCTCCATTACAGATGGCATAGGTATATATAATTAAACATTGGAAGAGGTTTTGGTGAGGAGCCTCCATTACAGATGGCATAGGTATATATAATTAAACAATGGAAGAGGTTTTGGTGAGGAGCCTCCATTACAGATGGCATAGGTATATATAATTAAACAATGGAAGAGGTTTTGGTGAGGAGCCTCCATTACAGATGGCATAGGTATATATAATTAAACATTGGAAGAGGTTTTGGTGAGGAGCCTCCATTACAGATGGCATAGGTATATATAATTAAACAATGGAAGAGGTTTTGGTGAGGAGCCTCCATTACAGATGGCATAGGTATATATAATTAAACATTGGAAGAGGTTTTGGTGAGGAGCCTCCATTACAGATGGCATAGGTATATATAATTAAACAATGGAAGAGGTTTTGGTGAGGAGCCTCCATTACAGATGGCATAGGTATATATAATTAAACAATGGAAGAGGTTTTGGTGAGGAGCCTCCATTACAGATGGCATAGGTATATATAATTAAACAATGGAAGAGGTTTTGGTGAGGAGCCTCCATTACAGATGGCATAGGTATATATAATTAAACAATGGAAGAGGTTTTGGTGAGGAGCCTCCATTACAGATGGCATAGGTATATATAATTAAACATTGGAAGAGGTTTTGGTGAGGAGCCTCCATTACAGATGGCATAGGTATATATAATTAAACATTGGAAGAGGTTTTGGTGAGGAGCCTCCATTACAGATGGCATAGGTATATATAATTAAACAATGGAAGAGGTTTTGGTGAGGAGCCTCCATTACAGATGGCATAGGTATATATAATTAAACAATGGAAGAGGTTTTGGTGAGGAGCCTCCATTACAGATGGCATAGGTATATATAATTAAACAATGGAAGAGGTTTTGGTGAGGAGCCTCCATTACAGATGGCATAGGTGTATATAATTAAACATTGGAAGAGGTTTTGGTGAGGAGCCTCCATACTAATCTATGAACCTATGAACCTATGAGCCTCCATTACAGATGGTATAGGTATATATAATTAACTATGGAAGAGGTTTTGCTGCATGCTGCACAGCATGTTATGTATTATAGTGTTTGCTGTGCTGTGTGGAGTAGTCCAATCCAAACTTACAGATTTGACACCATAAGGCCCTTAGTCCAGACCATGTCAGGAAAATATCATTTAAACATAAAATGAAGTAATACTGGAATGAAGATTAAGATTTCAAGGAAAAAATCTTTAGTTTGTCCTCATTAGTTTTTCATTTCCCCCTCACTGAATTCTGAGTATCAAGAGACTAATAATTCCCTTGTTTTTGAAGTTTTTAATGCAAAGGCTCCACTTCCTTCTTGAGAATGTTTGTCCAAAGTTATGTATTAAAAACGTACATACTACAATTTGCATTATCTTCTAAATAATGCAAGTTAAAAAAAAGCAAGACAAGAAATTCTTCCTTATATGATAAGTTGTGCACTGGCCTTGCATATTTATGAATGAAAAGTGATATTTTTGCCAAAAGGTTAATAATATTAAAATTAGAATTATACATTTGTGAGCATATAAGACAGACTCAATTTATCAGTGGGAAAAATGAGCATCTCTTTGAGAACTTTCCAAAGAAGTAGGGTATGACTGAATAGCATACTGCTGTTTTGTGATACTGCAAGTTTTGCAAATAATAATAATTTTATACAGTTTCAAGACATCAATGTTAATCTACAAAACTCTGTGCTAGAGGACAGGTACTCATGGTATACTTATGTGCCTTCATGGTGCATGTAAGATGAAAACATTTGTTTGCCTATAGCTCACACAGTTTTGTATTATAGTCATTTTGATATGAAGTTATTAATAATACTCATTACCAAACACATATATCTCTAGATATCTTCATGTTACACATCTCGGGTGGCTTGTGTACAGGACTGTTGGTTTGTAACCCTCCCAGATGAAAAGAACATTTTTTACATTCCTTATTTGATTTGAATGTGTGTGTTTTCCCCTTAAATATAGTTCACTTTCATGCTTTGGGATCTGGAACTCCACATATGCACTGTGCATGGGCAGAATTCTGATTGTTTTAAAGAAATAAAAAGCTTACTCAGCCGGGCCATTTTTAAAACAATCTAGCATTTACACATATGTTTCCATGGTGAATAAGATGATCACAGCTTATTAAATGTCCTACTGTTTTAGAGTTAGAGATGACACTTCACTGGAAGCTGTTTGGACTGCTAGTTAAGCAGCAAGTAGCCCTTCTCATTGACTCAGACTGCACTGAATGACTGATGTCTGTTGCAGCCTAATTCAAAAATGAAGGAATGCTAAGATACATATCAATTGACTCAGATTGTATGCATAAGTGTTTTTAATTAAATACATTCTTTTTTTAAATTATAAATACTCTAGTATATTGCATGATTTGATATGTGGGATTAAAGGTGTTATTGAAATTCTTCTGGTCTGTAATGCCAATGCCACTACCAGTCTGCATCTGTTATAGAGCTAATGTGTATCCGTGTGTGTGTGTATATATGTGTTGGGGGTGCAATACATGTGTCTGAACACAAGCTGATATACATTATTGTGGTGGCCATTTTTTTATTTATTCATTCATTTGATTAGAGGCAGAGGTCCGAGGTGTACATAGTTAATAAAGTGGCTGTAACTGATAGACTTGTGTGTGTGCGCGTGTGTGAAACAACCAACAGGGGACATGGTGGGTACATCACATGTATCTGCCTCATGAATACTACGCCATTTCCTTAATTAGAAAGGACTTATGTGGTTCCAAAGGATCACAGAGGAAACAACATAACACTATGTGGGCATTATACTAAATAGCCCATTTTCCTGAGGTTCTAGGGGGCCATTGATTGCACCCACATTTCTGCCAAGGCCCTGCATGTTCCACGTGGAAAATGGCACATTAAATGGAATTGCCAGGTGGTGTGCAATGCACATAGGGTATTGTATGCAATGTATCTGTGCACCATCCTGGCATTTCCTTTAATTTCCAAATCTGACACACATACGACCTCTTTCAGTGATTTTTGTTGGGTAACTTCCCATTGGGACAACTTATTCATGATGCTGGATATGCCCCCAAGTCATGGGTCATAAAACCAATATGAAATCCACATGGCTGAGATGCAATACAACACCACACTGTCACAAGTCCACAACATTATTGGGTGAGTAAGTTCAGACTGATGAAGGCCCACTTTCACTGCCTATATTCCTCTGGCAATGTGCTTCAGTATGCTACAGAGTCAGCAAGACATTTGTTATTGGTGCAGTTCTGCACAACATGGTGGTACATGGACAGCTACATTAGAGGATTGCCATTGGAGGATAAGACAGACTGGAACCAGCAGCAGATGACATGCTGGCTGAGGAGTCATTGGAGGAGTTGGCTACAGGAAAAAGACTGCAAGGCAGAGGTGCACATATTATGCTGTGGCACTAACAAATATGTGGCGCCTGATCAACTATGGGCTAGATCAGGCATAACATAGATTAAAAATGCATGCAGTACTATGATAGTGCTCATTGACTGGCCATGATGTTCATCACATATCACCTATACATATAACTTTGTTGTGAGTGAAGAGTGCAGTTGCCATCATACGCACAGGTGGGGAGTGTCATAGTGACAGGAATCAGCAATAAGCACAATGTTGAAGGGTTAACTAAGGAAGTGGATGGGAGTATGTGATGTGGCAAGGGGATTTTGGAGCTGGGTACACCATATTGGGAGGGTGTAGTGTTTCCTGATAGGAGTAGGTGTTCAGCAATACTGAGTACATGTTCAGACTAAATTCCAGGGGACACAGGTACTGCAGATGTTGTTGCACTGTGTGTGTGTGTGTGTGTGTGTGTGTGTGTGTGTGTGTGTGTGTGTGTGTGTGTGTGTGTGTGTGTGTGTGTGACAGGTGAAATGGAACTGCAGATGGGAAGGATACTGATCATGAATTTTCACAGCTACTGGTGCTGCCCTTTCATTGACTGGCACTGGTGCCAACAAGGATAGAGCTAAACCATGACACCATGAACCCCTGGCTGTGCCATTTCCTGGTGTCCACATATGGCATGACTGCATCATGCTTCACCAAATACACCACTGGTGGGTTGTGTAGAGGAGGTAGCAGTACATGAACATAACCTGCCTGTCTCTTGCTTTAAATTTCTCAAAGTCTTTTGGGTTTCTAATACCATAATGGGAATGGACCCCATTTCTGAATCAAAGTATGATTAAAGTTTGTGAAATTATTATTGTTTCAATTTTTGATGTTAGCCAAAAGTGCTCTTCACAGTGCCCGCAGTGTGCTCAGAACTGACTCCTGTAATTCATACAGAGTTATGTGCATCAGTAACATATCTAAGTATGATTGTAAGTTCTTTTTTATAAGACCCATTGCTCCTACTACTATTGGAACTGTCTGGGTATCCTTCTTCCACATTGTCCTTGTTTCTGCCTGCAAATCTTAGTATTTTATGGCTTTGTGTCTCTCTGTACATACGGCACTGTAATCACTGGGTGTAGCAGTTTCAATGATCAGTGCAGCTTTTGCCTTCTTTTCATGGGCAACTATATCTGTTTTTATGGACTACTGTATCTGGTTAATGTATGTACCCACTGTAGAGGCAGATAAAAGATAGCTATGAGAATGAAATTGCTCCTAGTGTGCGGAGGTAGATGGACCCTGGGCGGCAGGGATGGCACTTAAATGCCTTCCAACATGACAGTCATGTGATCCAAGTAGCAAAAACTCTCAAGCACATCCTCATACAGACTATGCATTACACAGTAATCTCTGCCATGGTGGTGGTAACATCCATCTGTGCCTAAATGACTGCCCTGCACATCTGTTGTCTAATTCCCACTGTGGTAGTCATGTCAGGCAATGATCAGGAGGCATGGTGGACTCTTAATTAATGCACCTTTGAACAGGCTTTAACATGGGTCGAGATGAGGGTGAAATTCGTAAATCGACAATGTCAGGTTTGGCATTGTCGCCGTTCAGCCTCCAGACTTCAACTCAACCTCCTAATTGTCACTATATATATATATATATATATATATATATATATATATATATATATATATATACACACACACACACACACACACACACACACACACAGTCAAAAATCCTGATGTACAAAATCCCAAAAGGCAAAAAAAAAAAAAATTACTGAAACTTTTTTTTACCTTAACAAATGACAACTAGAAACAACCATATTCCACAAAAAAAATCACAAAGAAAGATTAATAGTCTACATTTATGATCAATAAAACACAAATACACACACACAAAAATTTATTATTACTGCTCAATATCTGAGTTGTTTGGCTTTCTCCTATATACCTATAATCAACTGCATTACTAGCTGAGTTAATACAAACTTGCAGTGTTAAAGATTGCCCTGCATTTTATTTTTCTGTCTGTTTAATTGTTTCATTGAATATTGTGGTCTGTCTCTCTCTGCAGTTATTTATTTTTCTATTTATTTGTTTCATAGAATACTGTGGTCTCTCTCTCTCTCTCTCTCTCTCTCTGCAGTAAGTGGGGGTTATTGTGTTTCACTTCATTGATATTCAGTGTTAAACTCTTAGCCTAGAGGGTTTCTCTGTATTTATAAGTATTAGTCACATATCTTTGAATTTATTACTGCTCAATATTGGAGTTGTTTGGCTTTCTGCTATATACCTACAATCAACTGCATTACTAGCTGAATTAAGTACAAACTTGCAGTATTAAAGTTTGTACTGCATTTTATGTTTCTATTTAATTGTTTCATTGAATATTGTGGTCTGTGTCTCTCTGCAGTTATTTATTTTTCTATTTATTTGTTTCATAGAATACTGTGGTCTCTCTCTCCCTCTCTCTCTCTCTGCAGTTAGTTTCCTCACTCTCCCTTTCTGTTCTTATTTTGATATTAATCATGGTGGCTTTGGAATTGGCCGCCCCTCCTGTAAATTTGTGTTTGAACACTCCTCCTTGGTCTGTCTCATTTACTTACTCAACCGAGTACAGTAATATCATATTTTGACTGCAGGCACTCCTACCAGTCCCATCTGTATCCCAGCTCTATCCCAGTCTAGTGTTACTAGCTCATTCTACCTAATAAAGAGAGAACATTTGAGAAGGGCAAGACACTTAGGTCCTTAACCTTGAATTATCTTCTGTTTCTCCTTTCTCCCTTTCCACTTTACAAAAAAAAAATCTAAGCTTGTTTCCTGCTTTTCTTGTAACTAGTGTAGTCCAGATACAGATTTGCTGTATCCAAGACTGTTTGTAAGCTTCTGAGCCCCCCAAGCCTTTCTTTGTTGGAAAGAAGCCTTCTAGCTTATCAGTGGGAGTGGTAAGCACTAGGTAGCCTATCTACCACAAGAGGAGTGGTTTCTGGCCCAGAAATTGTAGTTTATTGGCCGTTTGGGCAGTCTACATCTCTTTCAACTTTCTGGTTTAAAGCCCACGTTTGCACTTGTTTCCCGCCTTTCCTGCAACTAGTCTAGTCCAGATAAAGATTTGCTGTATCCAGGACTGCTTGTAAGCTTCTGAGTGGTGTCAAAGTCTGCTCTTCAACTTTTCCCTTAGATCTGCTAGTTCTCTCCTCTACTGCACTTTTACTAGCTTATTAGTCTAGCACTTTACAAGACTTCTTGTAACAATTATTGTAGCACACAAAAGTCCTACCAGCACTAAATGTTCTACAAGGAAACAGCTCCAAATACTTATTATTAATGCCTACCCTTCCAGGCATGTCTAAAGGTCAGTTCCCTGTGCTTTCTCCTATTAACCTGGTGAACTTGGGCATCCTGAGGCAATGTAGCAACTGCCTCATGTACACAGACAACCCTCTCCTCTTACCTCCCAACACTCAGACTTGCGAAAGATGCACTTATATATCCAAATTGGAAGCCACGCATTCTCCAGCCAATAGCTGGTCAAGAGGAGAAGGTGAACACTTGCACCACACCACATGGAACACATAGCCCTCCAGAACACACACCAGTACTGCCTTCACATAAAAACACAAACCACACACCCACCTTTGTGGAGGCTCTCAATAAAAATCTATCCAAACAGCAGACACCTCCAAGGCAGAAATGCACTCGACCACCATAATACTAATCATGAAACACATAACTCTCCTAAACAGTGTGCCACTCAGCTAAAGCCCCTAAGGCAAAACAGCATGCCAAACACGCTAGTCATAGGGACTCAATAGTGAGGCAAACTGATGTCCCACTCACTAGGCTGAATAAGGAGAAAGTAACAGTCAGCTGCCTGTCAGGTGCCAGGATCTACCACATAACGCATGCACTCAGTTCCCTCAACAACAGGTAGAAATATGACTCTGTGATTGTACATGTGGGTGTGAATGACCTAAGACACCTCCCTGGACTACATGAAAAGAGACATGGAGAAGCTCTCGGATTATGTAGCCCAGGCAGGTATGACCCTAGCCCTGAGCAGCATCCTACCATCATCCAGAATGATACCACAGTACAATCAGAAAATGATTGATTTAAAAAATTGGTTAAGTTTCTGGTGTCACTCTAAGGGGAGCCATTATCTATCTGCCTGGGATGACATGAATGACAGACCTCGATGCTTTGTCAGAGATGGCCTGCATCTGTCATCCCTGGGCTTCTGGATACTGGCCAAGGCTCTTGCCACCCCATAGTGCCTTTTTAGGTGGTGTTCAAAAGACTAATTTACCACCGTAACAGCTACAAACAAATGCAATCTGACAATCATGCTGCTCAATGCTAGAAGTCTAAATTTCAAAATGCACTCATTGAAACACTCCTTAAAATGGAGAACATTGATATTTGTGCTGTAACAGAGACCTGGTTCAAGGCAGCAGAAAGCACCCCTGCACTACCAGGCTATAACTGTTTCCACACCTTCCAGCCCCAGAACTTGGACCGAAGCTCCAAAAGTGGTGGTGTTTCCATATTCATAAAGGATGCACACACCTCCAGACTGGTAGCCCAACATAATGCATCAGAGATACTTCAGGTGCAGCTAACATTGGGTAAGACAGTGATTCAGGTCATCGCCTGCTATAGGTCCCCAACCATGTCCCAAGACTCACGCTCCATGTTTCTCAGCACCCTGGAGAATATTAGGGTCCAACCTAACACTCTCATACTGGGTGACTTCAACTACTCCTCCATTAACTGGGAAAACTACTCATGTACCAATACACTTGCCCAACGTTTCCTGGAATTAATTAATTCCAATGCCCTAGACTAGCTCGTTCTTATCCCCACTAGAGGTAGCAACATCCTTGACCTGGTCATAACTAACATGGGTGACCATTGCTCTAAACTAATAGTCAACTCCTCCCTGGTTAGATCCGACCACAAGCTAATCACCTTGGAAATCCACATCACACCCCCCCCCCCCGCAAAGGTAACCACCATGAAAAACTTCTCCAAAGCTAACTTTAGGCTCCTAAAAACAGAGGTGGCTAACTTCACCGCACCCATGCAAATGGAGAATAGTTGCATGACCACCGAATCATACACCAATGCACTGTACAAACACGTACACAATTGCATGGATCTTGCCATACCCAACAGAAGCAAGACACTCTCCTCCAAAAATAAGAAGCCAATCTGGTGGTCCCCTGCCATAAACAAACTCTACAACAGAAGGAGGAAACAGATGCACAATAAGGTGAAGTCCCAAGACTGTAAAAACTCCCTTATCAGCCTCAACAAAAAGTTGAGATCCCTCATCAAATCCTTTAAAGCTAGCTACAAAAACAGAATTGCAGCAGATAGTAAAGACAACCACAAGGCCTTCTATAGTTATGTAAAGAATTTCCATGGCAATACCCAGATTTGCTCTGAGCTACTGCACAATGGAATCTCCTATACAGAGCCAACAGATATTGCCAATATACTGGCAGACAGATTCAGTGCCAACTTTACCCCTATCTCCCCTCCCAAAGGATCTATCACATTAACAGTAGATTGTCAGGCACCCAGCATTACTGCTGCACAGATTAAAACAGCACTGTCCAAGGCCAAGAATACAGCTTCTATGGGACCTTTATCCCTGGCTGTGTTCTACATGAACTACATAGTGAACTGTCACCTCACCTGTGTGCCCTGTTCAATCACAGCCTCACCTCAGGCTTTGTCCCTACCAAATGGTACACTGCTACAGTCATCCCTCTCCACAAAGAAGGAGCGACTGCAGACCCTGGGAACTATCCCCCATTAGCCTAACAAGTCTGATATACAAAGTTATAGAATGCAATATCATGGACCTAATAAACAAGGATGTAGGGAATCTCCAAACTCTGGATCCCACACAGTTTGGTTTTGTGAAGGGTAGATCATGCCTGCTCAACTTGGTCAACTTCTTTGAGTCACTCACCAGAGCTGTGGATGAAAGCAAGGTGTTTCACACAGCCTACCTTGATCTGGCCAAGGCCTTTGATATCATTCCCCACTCAGGAATCATCGAAAAACTCATTAAGCTATGTATCAACCCCTAAATCACTAGGTGGGTTGTAAGCTGACTCACAGGTAGAACCCACAGTGTAAAAGTAGCTGACTCCAAGTCAGACTGCCAACCAGTTACAAGTGAAGTCCCACAAGGTTCAGTCCTGGGTCCTCTCCTGTTTGGTATATACTTCT
The DNA here is from genome assembly GCF_019279795.1 of Protopterus annectens. NCBI lineage: Eukaryota > Metazoa > Chordata > Ceratodontiformes > Protopteridae > Protopterus > Protopterus annectens. Next base: position 211,775,317 of record NC_056727.1, on the reverse strand, counting down.
TTGAAGTTCAGGCCAACACAAAGGGACTCAGGCTGACAAAGTTCACAGACGATTGCAAGTTGGGAGCTATTATTAACTCCCCAAGTGATGTTGACATCTTACAGAAAGGCCTCACTGAGACCAACGTCTGGTGTCAAAGCTATGGCCTTAAGCTCAATGCCAAAAACCCAGTTCCCATGAATCACCACATCGATGATAGTCCACCAAACACCGAAGGCATTTTAACCAAACCGAAGGCGTTTTAAGAGATCTGGGAACACAGGTTGACAGTAACCTCTCTTTCGACCACCATATTGCCACTGTGGTCAGAATGTCCTTATATGTGGCATATCTCATTACTAAGGGTTTTGCATCCAGGAAGAAAGAGGTCATTGTCTCCCTCTACTCTTCCCTCATTAGGCCAGTCATTGAGTACAATGCCCCATTTGGCATGTACCTCACTAGACACCTGCAACAATTAGAGAGGCCGCAAAAGTGCCTCACAAAGAGAATTCTAGGTCTTAAACACTTCTCCTATATGGACAGACTCAAAAAACTCCAACTAGTCTCTGTCTCATATTGCCTACTTTTGAGGCGATCTCTGCTTTACTTACAAAGCCATGTCTGACCCAGCTCTGTTAGAAATGCTACATCTAAAGAAATCCCAATCCCTCCACACCACATGCTCCAGAGACCTCAACCTCATTACCACAATCAACAGAATGTGCTGAAGGGACAGGTTCATAACCCAGAGACTGCCCATGCTATTGAATAGACTCCCCATACATGTCAAACAGAGCACCTCACTGGCCCTCTTCAAGAGAAATCTTGATTGGATGGGAAATAGAAAATTCATCCCAGGGATCACTCCAGTGGCTCTCCTTGACAGAGGCACTGAGAACTAAGGTCGGGTGGCACGATGCCAGGGTAATCCTATGGGCTAGGCTAGTAAAGGCTCCAGGGCCATCAGCCTAGTACACACCTATGAACCAATGAACATGACAATCATGTGATCCAAACAGTAAAAATTCTCAAGCACATCCTCATACAGACTATGCATTACACAATCATCTCTACCGTGGTGGTGGCAACATCCACCTGTGCCTAAATGACTGCCCTGCACATCTGTTGTCTAATTCCCACTGTAGCAATCATGTCAGGCAATGATCAGGAGGCATGGTGGACTCTTAATTAATGCACCTCGGAACAGGCTTTAACATGGGTCGAGATGGCGGCGAGATTCGTACTTCGACAATGTCTGGTTCAACATTGTTGCCGTTCGGCCTCCAGACTTTGACTCAACCTTCTGATTGTCACCCTATATATGTATGTATATATATATATATATATATATATATATATATATATACATATGTGTGTGTGTGTGTGTGTGTGTGTGTGTGTGTGTGTGTGTGTGTGTGTGTGTCTGTCTGTCTGTGTGTGTGTGCTCGCTGTCAAAAATCCTGATGCACAAAATCCCAAAAGCCAAAAATTTACTGAAACTTACACTAACAAAAATTAATGAATTAATTAATAAAAAGTCCCCAAATTTTACCTCAACAAAAAACACAAGAAGCAATCATATACAACAAAAAAAAATCACAAAAAAGACTGTCTACATTTATGATCAATAAAATACAAGTACACATACAAAAAACTACCACCACCATCAGCCGAATTCCTCTGAATAGTCATACTATTAGTGAAATGTTTTTTTTTTCGGAAGGTAAGGTGCAGGGTTAGTGTTAGGGGCAAGGGCAAGAATAAGGGTAAGACACATGAGTAAGGATTAGCATGGGGTTTCAGCACTCCTGCACTAACCCTAACCTGCCCCACTCTATAACCCTGCATAGCACCATCCAAAAACATTTGCACACCTAGTACTTACCAACTGACCTGTTTTGGAAAAATGCAAATTCAGAAACATGGATGTTGAGTAAAATGAATGCTCAGCAGAAATGGTACACAGTTCACGTGGTCGAGCAAATGAGTATTTGGCTAAATTAACTACTTTTATATATACATACAAATGGAGGCACATGATTTAATTTAAGCAGAATAATATGAGTAGCAAAAAAAAAAAAAAAACTTCAGCACTCACATTTCACATATCTAAAATAGTGAGAAATAAACTGCCTGTATCAACTCAACTGCAAAACCAATTTGTCTTTTTTGCTGATTTTTATAGTTACACACATCCCTCTCAAGCAACGTTTCTCAGGGGTCACTTGAAAAACTAGCTTGAGTCTTCAAGGGGTGGAAGAGGTTTGAGAAAGGAGGATACTGCCTGCATAGCTATCTAGAATTTTGTAAATAATTATACATGTCATTTGTGAATATCAACATGATTCATATAAGATGTATTGCAACTATATTAGAACTGTATGTCATGTGTATATCAAACTGGTTTGTATAGATATGTGTGTTGAAAAGATATTTTATAAAGTGCTTTTAGTTAAAATGTAGCCACAATGGGTCCTACTGGAAGAGAACAGAAATGTACATGCACTATTGTAACTGTTTAAATGTATATATTTGAATAGTGGAAACTGGAATACAGGAGGTTAACTTCAGAAACATAATTGAAGTTAAATTACTTTATGGCTTGGCCATAAAAGATGGTATCTTTCATGATGGTAGCTTTCAGTTTTCAATGCTGCTAGCAACAGAGTCTGTGCTGAGAAGCAATCTGTATTGTCTACGGAGTGAACTAATTACTACCTCTGAAAGCATGAAGGAATGCAGTTGTTTTATGACTTCCAACATCTGCCAAAGATCTGAGGTTTATGTATTTTCATAGGTAGATGCAAAATACTGTCAGCTTCCAGCCGTGGGGGTTTCACCTGGGAACTAGAGTGAGATGACAGGAAATTATGTCATTCTGCAAGCTATCCCAGCTGTAATATTTGAGATATTAATTTGAGAAGTTTGGACCCCATTCCAAATAACATTGGCTAGGGTTCACCTTGACTGGGAGGGTGGAAAAGGAAGCAAGCAAGAAAGTGTGTTTCAGGATATCCCTGCAGATGTCCTTATAGGGAATGATTTTGATAATGCAGTACCTTGTGTGCATGCAGTCAGGCTTAGAGACAAGCATGTGGTTCTGGTAGCCTGGGGGGTACCCAGACAAACCTCACACTTGAAGCTAGGACTGGTGAGGTGGCTACTTCAGAGAGGGAGCTACCCCATAGCAGTGAGACTGAAGGTGAGCCACAGCTGCTGGTGGGTACTTATGTTCCCTTGGACAGAGTGCCTGCAAGTGCAGAGGTGAGTAGTAGTACCCAGGCTGACAGTGAGGCACAGCTGTCAGAGGATACCAGACTTCCTGCGGAAGGGGAGTTGAGAAGGGTTACAAAGAGAGAGTTGAGACAGACCCTACATTACAAGGCTTGAGGGAGGTAGCCAGGGAGGCACCTAATTCTCAAGGAAAAAGGGAATCTGTATACTGGGACAAAGGGTTACTGTCTAGAGAATGGGCCCCTGAGAAAGGGCTAGAGGGTGAGAGAATACAACAGTTGGTAGTGCCCAGAAATTACTGTCTGGCACTTGTAACCATAGTCTATGACATTCCCTTTGCAGGTCATATGGGCATAAAGCATACAAAGAGATGTATTATGCAGAACTTTTATTGGCCTGGGATTTCCAGGGATTTAATAGGATACTGCAGGACCTGTGAGCAGTGCCAAAGGGTAAGCAAGGCAGGAGACAAGGTCAAAGCTCCTTTGATGGCTTTGCCTGAGATTGAGGAGCCATTTCAGAGGGTAGCTATGGATATTGTGGGGCCTCTGAGTCCCTCAAGTTCCAAAGGAAAGAACTATATCCTAGTGGTAGTAGATTATGCTACCAGGTACCCTGAAGCAGTGGCTGTGTCCTCCATTGAGCCAGAAAAGGTGACAAAAGATTTGTTAGAGATTTTCAGCATGGTAGGTTTCTCAAAAGAAATACTGATTGACAGTGGTGCCAATTTCACATCAGACCTACTGGCTTGTCTGTGGAAGCAATGTAGGGTGAAGCACTTAAAGACCACCCCTACCATCCCCAGACTAATGGTCTTGTGGAGATGTTAAATTCTATACTAAAGACCATGCTACAGGCATTTGCAGACTAGTTTAAGAAGAGGACGTGGGACAAATATTTGCCCTACCTGTTGTTTGCTTACAGAGAGGTACCACATGAATCCATAGGTTTTTTACCCATTGAGTTGATATATGGGCATAGGGTGAGGGGACCTCTAGATTTGATTTGTGATGAGTGGGAGGGTGAGTTTGAATCCCACATGGAGTCTGTTGTGGCATATGTCCTAAACCTCAGGACATGGCTCAGGGAATGCATAGGCTTGGCCTAAGAGCACCTGTCAGAAGCTCAACAGCAGAAAAAGGTCTGGTATGACAGGAATGCTCGAGCTAGAGAGTATACTGTGGGGCAGCAGGTTATGGTTCTCATTATTGTCAGACACAACAAGCCAGAGGCAGCTTGGCAGGGACACTTCAAAGTGGTAAGGAAGGTCAGTGATGTTAACTACATGGTAGAACTGCTAGGCAGGTGGCAGGGGCACAAACTGTACCATGTTAACACCATGAAACCTTACCATGATGAGGCCATTGTGCTATTTACAGTAGAAGGCAGGAGGAGTCTGAGGGGGATCTATGGCTACAGAGAGCTCCCCAGCAAAATCCAAAATTATTGTGAGACAGAGAGGGTGCTGATAGGTCTTGGCTTGGTCACTCAGCTGAGATCTCAACTCTGTAGCTGTGCCAGTGGGAGTCTTATTGGGGATCTGAAGAAAGAGGGAGAAAAAAGCCACGGACTGACTGTGATGTCTGTGTGCTCTTAACAGAAGTTGCACTTGATGCAGAAAGCTGCATCTGGAAATACTGTGTGTGTGTGTAACTATTATCCTCCTGGTATACTTCCCCCACTGTTGCCAGCGGTGAGGATTGAGGCTCCTTGACTACTGGTCCAGTGGTGGGTCATCACATATAGATAGACTGATAGAAAGAAAGATAGATAGATAGATAGATAGATAGATAGATAGATAGATAGATAGATAGATAGATAGATAGTTACATTGAATGACTGAAATACCCAAATTCAAAACACTGACAATGTAAAAACATTGTCAGTTTACTGTGGATGCTTTGTAGATTAATCTCAGAGCATACAAACAAAAAAAAACAAGTTTTTTGCAGGGAGGGCAAGTTCTGCTGTGCCCAACATATCCCCTGCTTCTTATTTATTCCACTTCTAAGACTGCAGAATCCCCAGGGAAAAGGCATAGTCTCTGACCCCAGGGACCTCCAATCTTACACATCTGTTGACCATCTTCTTTTTTATTTTTTTGAGCTTCTCTGTTTAGGGTCATCTTTTACAGACAGAATCATGCATTCCTCAGGTGACTGGTTCCAGTTGTTGTTAAAAGCCATCCACTTAGCATTCATCTTTGCTTTAATTAAATATATAAAGAATCAGTAGTCCAGAAGCTGGGGTTACAATGTCTTATTTTGCTATTATGATAGAAACTATTTATGCTACCTTATCTCTTTGCATTTCCTTCATCCCATCACTGCCCCCTGTTGTGTTTTAATCATTTTCTCCATTGTTATGTTGATGGTGATCCTTATCCCTCTTTCATCACAGGAATCATAGGTTAGTACTAAGCTAACTGCCCTTGCAAGCCATTGTAAGCCTAGCCAATTATCCCTTGTGAGAATCAAACCCTGCACCTTGTGCTTGTAAGGCAAACACCTTAACCATTAGGCCACCCTCCCAACATGTCATCCACTTTTGTTCATGAAATGTTCCTTTATTTTTATTAGTATTTTTCTCCATTTTATGGATTTCCCACAATATCTCCATAACTTCTGTTATTGTGGGTATCTTCCACCTTTTATTTACTACTTTTTAATGACAAAAGTTAAGGATGACAACACTTGTAAGGGACTTAATTTTCAGGGTTTCTTAATTCTGTTCAGTGAATGTTTCTGGTTATTTGCCATTTATCATATGTTAACCTACTAACCATCCTTTTGAGTTCTTCACTTAGATACTCCTACTTATTACAATCTCAGAAGATATGTTTCCAGTCACCTTCTGCATTTTGGGTACATCTCCAAAACTCTTATAAATATGAATGAGTCCAGTTGGTGTATAGAAATTGTCATACAAACATTTTCCTCTGAATATCTGGAATTTCCTAGTTTGTGTCACTTTTCTTGGTATCTGTTTTCTCCCAGTTTACTCCTAAACCATTTTCATTAAGTATTCTTTCCTAACTCTGGATCCAGTTTTATCTTATTTTATGTCCTGTATCTCTCATTAACATTTTGTATAACATCCTTACTATGCCCCCATCATCCTAGCTTCTATTAGCATTTGTACTCTTCCTGGCATTTCTATTTTCTTATTCTTGATTTCTGCATCATATCTCATCAATAATATCTATATTGTAGTTATTCTGTCTCTTTTACCTAATATTTGTCTAGTAATTTGTCCCAGCTCAGCAAGTCCCTTCATCATCTTAATTTCTATCAGTATTTAATCCTGGTGTTTTTCCCCCCTACAACCTCTTTGTTATTGACGTGTGTACATCAGACTCTGATCCTCCCAATCCAATAAGATTTATTTCAAAATCCCACTAAGATTTTTCCCATTTTTTAGAATGTCATTCATTATTAGCTTAAGCTTGACAAAACCCCAACTTCTTTCTCTGTATGTGTTGTAAATGTTACCATAGTGCTATATATCCTGCCGATCCTTGCAAAATCGTCTTCGGCTATTATTATTTTTCCCAATTAGATGTATAATCCTTATATTGAAGCAGATAAAGTATTGTCATTTGTGAAGCAGTGCAGTATTCTTCCAAAATTGGTAGATTTAATTTATCTTCTTTTAACTTTTTTCTCATTATTCCCAATCCACCCTGGGTTTTTGCCCTCCCAAATGTATTTAAACACCCCTCTTTTTAATGCTGTCCATTCATGTCGTCTCTGTAAAAAAGTCTCACCTACATGTAATATATGTGGTGTAATTAGCATTTTAACTGCTATTCTATGGTCTAAATCTGCAGCAAATGGTTCCAGGTACATCATAAACAACAATGGTGACAGATGACATCCCTGCCTGGTGCCTTTTGCTATTTCAAACTGCAGTGAAAGCCTACAACTGTTTTTGATGCTAGCTGTTTAGGCTTTGTACATATTTCTCAGTTGTTAGACTAGACTGCTAGAGATTTCCATTTTTTGTAGAACTATTCATGTGTAGATCCATTGGACTCTATCATGCCATAAAGCAATTTCCATGTATAGTCCTAGTAACACTAATTCCTTCTTGCTAAACTCTGCCTTTCTTTGCATCAGGCTTACTAGTAATATATTATGAAATGTTTGTCTACCCTTAACAAATCCACACTGGCCTAGGTCTATTAGTTCAGGGATTAGTTTTGCTAATCTGTTTACTATTATTAATGTAAAGAGTTTATAATCATGGTTTAAAATTACAACTGGTCTATAAAATCCTAGGTTTAACTGGATCTTAGCTTTCTTTTTTATAGTTGTAATCACTGCCATTTTCCGTGAGCAAGACCCTTTCTTTTGTATCAGGATGTCATTATATAACTTCTCCCAGAGCAGGATTACATTATCCTGTTTTGTCTTCCTTATTTCTATGGGCAAACCACTGATACTAGGGGATTTACCCCTTCTAATTGTTTAAGCAGTGCTCTGAAATGGGTTGGATTAATGATCGACTATCCTCTTCAGTAAGGCAGTGTAAAATTAGATCTTGCAAGTATTTTTCTTAGTTTCCAATTTATAAGTATAACTTGTTTATACAATTTTGCAAAAACTGTCCTAACTACCATGCTTATTTGCTCTGGTTCTTACATTAACTCTCCCATATTAATGTCCTTTATTTTAAATATACCCATTTCAACTTTTTATTGTCTTATTTTACCTGCTAATATTTTATGAAGCCCTGGTGAATAATTAAATTACTTTAAGTTGAAAGCTAGTTTATTCCTTTTGATTACCTTGTCTCATTGTTTTTTCCTTTCCCACTGTAACTCTTCAAAATGATCCCTCTCTTCTGTGATTATAACTGTTTCACTCTATTCTGCACTTCTTTGATTTCATGAGATGTCACTGCCCTTTGTCTTAAAATATGCCCTACCTTTTTTCTTCTACTTTCAACTAGTTTGTGATTCATAAATTCATCCCATTCTTTCACTAGGTTTGCTTCATTAGATGTTATCCTTTCAGCTTCCAGTCTTATTTTTCCTAGCAGTAGTTTTTTCCCATGGATTTCTACCAGTTACAATCTACTCTCCTGTGGTATTCTACTCTACATTTGGCACCCTAATTTCACAACTTGTCAGAATGGTCTGACAATATTTTGGGGTGTATCTCAACTTGCTTTATTCAAATATTAATATTCATAAGAAAGATAAACTGTATCTAACCCAAAAGTAGTGCCATGCTTTTCTTTACAATATATATATTATCTAGTACCAAGCTTTCTTCTAATTATATATACCCACCCAGGTGCTTTACATATCTGCTTAAAAAATCTTCCATGGAGCATCACTTGCATAGTTCTAGGTCTCCTATTTGTATCTTCCTTGTCTGTACTTATGTCCCAATCCACTGTTATCACTATTCGTTGTTGAAAATCAATGATTTCTCCCATGATATTCCTCTATTCATCTTTCCCAGTTTTTGGTGGAATGTATTTGCTTCCAGTCATAATCCTGTGCTGTCTCCAGTTTTCCTGTACTTTTTTATTACTATCTTCTATTAATTCCTTACCTTTTTTCACAATAATCATCGCTCTTCTTTTCCTTCTTCAGTATGCTTCTGTGTAATACCCTTCTCCTCCCCAACTTTAATATTTTTATTTTTATTTAAGTGCTTTTCTTCTATGAGTATACAGTGACTCATTAACCTGTGTGTGTGTTCCGGTATTCTCCTTCACCTCGTTTCTTCAACAAGGCTATTCACATTCCAGGTTAAGTTGTGCATTATCAGAGTTGTATTTTTTTTTTCTTGGCAACCTTTGCTTATCTTTCATTTTAACCCCTGAACTGGTGATTGCTGTTTTATTTCCCTTCTTTATGTGTATTTCCTGATCTGCTGAATATTTTTATAACACTTTTAACAACTAGAATTACATTGTGGACACCTCATTTATTAACCAAACATAATGTTTATCAATATTAATTGTCCCCCTGCCATGACTTCTCTTTGTGTGTTATTGACCTTATGCTCTCCGCACAGTATAACAAGCATGTCAGAAAAAACTTTTCCTGCCACTACTCCACACCAAAATTATTTATTTTACATTCTCTCACTTATTTTGCTTTGTTCTTAACCATATTGTGTTTCTTTGTTATCTAGATTTCCCAAACAAATTTTTATTATATCCAGACCTCTAGATGTGTAGCTTGTCTTCATCTCCATTTTACAGCCATTTCCTAACATATATACAAACTTATGCCCCTCTCTTAAGTACTTTAATTTGTTGACTGAGGCTGTCACACCTCTCAGCTGTCCCTGATTTTTTTTAAACAAGAAACATCTTTATTAAATGATCACGTATGACAAAGACAATCATACATTTATATAAATTAAAACAAACCATATTGCCATCATTTTAGTTGCAAATATTATATATCACAGGTCATGTTGATATAAGGTTAGTTGCAAACATTATACATTACTTATAATCTATCCAGTCAGTGTCAGTCAAAAATTACATAGCTCATTAAAATCCTATCTTCTTTTAATCTTCATCCCTCCTCTGCTTGTATTGTTCCTGAATTTCCCATTTTTCCTGTGTAATTTGCTCCTACCATTTTCTACAGATCCCAATTCCAGTTGTTTTAACTCCATTACTATCTTCATTACTTCTAGTAAAGTTGGTTTAGAATCTGATTTCCATTTTCTAGTAACTGACTTTTTGGTGGCGATCATAATTAGACTCAGCAAGGCCTTGCTATGTCTAGGCAATTCCTAGTTTGTATCATGGCTCAAAAAATAATTTCTCTAGTCACTCCAACATGCTCACCCAGCAGCTCTGACAGAGCAGTCTGCAGGGACTCTTTAAAGTCTGCCAACTCAAAACACTCCCAGAAAATATGTTCCCAGTTACCTCTTTCTTCTCCATCATACCTCCAACATATGTTATCTAACTGACGAGAAATTCTTTGAAGTCTACTTGAGTATAAAATACCTTTGTAAATACTTCCAAGCAAAGATCCTAAATCTTCTAGACTTTGTTGCATATTTGGGAGGCATACACATACCCCCATTGTTTCTTTGTGAATTGCTTATCCAATCTCTCTTCCCAATCCTTTCTAAACTCATCTGATTGATTCTTATATTTATCATGCAATATTCTGTATTCTCTACCAGAAGATTCTACTAAAAACTCTACCAGTGCTGGTCTTTTACTTAGGATCCCCATATTTCTTTTTCTCTGCTTATACTCTGATATCAATCCTTGATAGGGAAGGCAATCTATCCTGCAGTCCAAATACATTATTGGCTTCTTCCCATTCTGTTACCTCTCCCTCTTTAATTATTTGCTCCCAATACCTTGGTTCTTTTACCAGTTTTCTCCAATAAATTCTAATGCTCTCTTGCCTATTGTCTGTATCCCTATTAGCAGAATCTCCTTCCTCCATTCCTGTGTTGGCTTAGCTCTTAGAATACTTTCTGCTACAGTAGAACGTTGATTATCTGAAGTAATTGGGACCTAGGGTAGTTCGGATAATCAAACTGTTCAGATAATCAAACATATAATTGAACCAGATAAAAAAAACCCTTCTAAAATCTTGTTTTTTCTGCATGCAGAAACACACTTTTCAATCATTCAGTGATTCCAGTGGACAATAAAGGATATTTTTCACACACAAGCTGGTTACAAGCTCAAAAACATGGTCAAGCAAATACATATAATGTTTACATATTCAGATTGTATGATTTTTCCTCCCCCAAAACTTTGGAAGGCTGGTTTGGATAACTGATGTTTTGGATAATTGACTCTCTACTGTACTTTAACAATAACCATGCAGAATATCATATTTATATTCTCGTTAAGGATCTGCATCGAAAATCCCAGTTTCTCCCTGATTCTTGAGCTTCCCCCTTTTTCATCATCACTTTCCACTTTGAATTCTAAGTTTCTGATTGTGCTATGTATATGAGCCTTAACTGTAGCTCTGTAATACCCCTTCATATCAGATAATTACAAACCGCCTCTTTCAATTGGAAGAATCAGCTTATCACACTTCCATCTTGCTGTCTTCACCTCCTAGATAAAATCCTTTAGCTCTTTATTGCTACCAGCAACTTCTCTGGTTGATAAACATATGTCTGACCTGTGTATAAAACTAAATGGACTAAAAACATTTAAACTGCTTGTATCTTGCTATCTATATAACAGAGCTTCCAATTTCTCAGTTTTCGTATTATCTTTTGTTTAGTCTCTTTCCACATATCCATGGCTGCCACACCAAAATCCTTTTTAATCCATACTCCTAAGTACTTCATTTTATCATGTCTGCATAAATATGGATATTGCTGAACCAATTCATGTATGAGTACATCATTTACAGCTATTGCCTTTGTTTAGCTTCATTAATTTTGTATTGCGAAACAATGGAAATTACATGAAAGGCACATCTGTTGAGTGCAGTGAAATTCTGTATGGAAATGGTGAAGGTTTATCAAAACCAGTATTGTAGCAAGCTCAACCAGGCACTTCATAGGATTGGTACCCACCTCAACCCAAAGTTGAGGGTAAAAAAAAAAAATTTGCCCGACAAAAATAAGTCCAACCGAGCTTCACTGTTAATGTGACTGCAGTATCAGATTTTATCCTGACAACTGAATGCTAGTGTCATTCTTCTGCCCCATTGACAGTTGCAGTTTACACCTGGGGTAGCCACCCCCTTTAACTGCCCTTGATATGTCTCTGCAAAGAATAGGAAAAACAAAGAAAATCTACAACATCAAGACACATATCTGGAGTGCAATGATCTCCAATACAGAAAGTGCACCAAAGAATTATGGAATCAAGTTATGAATAACAAGGACAATGTAATAATTAAGAAACTCTAGGCAGACTTCAAATTACATTTGCAGCTTGCTAGCTATATACTGTAAGGTGTAAAATGCAAGGCAAACATAGTGCAGGAAGTGAAACTGCATTCAGATGCTACTGAAGAGCTATGTAAGCAAAATATTTAGATGAAATAAGAGTATCAGATTATGCTGTTGGAACTGGAAATGAAAGAGAATTAATAAGATATGAAAGACAGGGCTTGTGGGAAAATATCCGAATTATTGGAGTACTACTAAAAAGGAGCCCAGGATGATTTATTACATGTATAAGGAACATTGGCAGGGTAAAATGCTCTACAAGCCACTCAGATAAACGTCAAGAGAACTTGTAGGTTGTTTGCACTGAGTGCCATGGGAACAGGTATCCATAGCATATTTTAGAAAGGGCTGAGAGAAAATAAAAATGGTTGTCTTTGCTATGACAGCAAAGGCAGTTGTGCAAAGCTGGAGAAGTTTTTAAATCAAGGTTACTGTTTGTACATGAGGACAGAGAAAGTACAGTTTCTTGTTTTGGTGATGAAATGGTGCATGAGAACATTTAGACTATATTCTCTGGCAGTGTTTTATAGTTTCTTTTGAATGGATTTAAGACATTTACTAAAGTGAAGGATGTTAAAAAATATTTCAAAACACAAGCTATGGTTTTGGGAAAATATGTATATAGTTAATATGTTTATTTTGGGTCTATATTATAAGAATGAAGTTTTACAACTTCGAACACTATATGGGCAACACCATATGAGCAAAGTTGTAAAACATCACAACCAAAATAAAAAATATAAAAATGAAAGAAAAACCTACCTGATCACTCTGAGCAGGGGGCAAGCCCCCCTGCACCGCCACAGCCCCCGCTACTTAAATATACCAACACGTATTCACCTACGTTGAAGTAAAGAGAAGAATTCGCTATGGTGATCTCTGTTCACACTTGCGAGGTTTTAAATATTCGACCATTTGGTGTCGGCTATATGGTGTTCGAATATTTAAAACCGTTCTTATAATATAGACCCGTTTATTTCTTGGGGAGGGAGAGCAATAGTACATAAATATTTTATATATATTATATATATATATATATATATATATATATATATATATATATATATATATATATATATATATATATACATATATATATACAGGTCTACTTTACATGATCAAAAATTCAAATGTTTGACTTTCATATGGCAGAGACCATATGATCGAACATTTAAATGTTCGAATATGTAAAAAAAAATAAAACAAAACAAAAAAAAAAACTAAACATTGCTAGCAGGGGGACAAGCCCCCTACACTCCCCCACAATTAAATATACCAACTCCGAGATCGCACTACATTGAGGAAAAGGGAAATCTTCCCGTTCCGTGCTCTATGGATATCTCCATTCAGACTGTTAGAACTTTTAAAAGTTCGATCATATGGTCTCGGCCATATGAAAGTCGAGCTTTTGAAAGTTCAATGATCTAAAGGGGACCCGTATATATATATATATATATATATATATATATATATATATATATATATATATATATATATATATGTATATATATATATATATATATGTATATATATATATATATATATATATATATATATATATATATATATAGGCAAAAGGTGATTAAAAACATACTATGAAAGACGAGTTTAGAACAGATAAAGAATACAAGTTAGGAAGAATAAAATATAATCTCTCTTATGGCACAGTTTGTTTTATTGGTTTGGAATACAAATTGACTTGCTGATAAGAATAATAAGAACCCAAAAAACAAGACAAGGTACTGACCTATATCTACAATAGTAATGCACAAGTAATAATATTGCAGGAAATACACCTGGGGCATACAGAATCTGAAACTTCTAAAGAAAAGGGGTAGGGAGGGTTTCTTTGCTGAAAGAAATAAAGGTTGAGAAACAAATGAAGGAAGGGTAGGGAGGATTTAAAGTGATGAGAGGTTGTTGACAAGGTATGTGAAATACCCCAGCTGCAGTATATATTCCACTGAAAGCAGTGAGACAAGATATTAAGGACATATGGGGCAGCAGAAGACTGGAATACTTGCCAAAGAATACCGGCTGAGGGCAGATATTTGCAGAAATACATGTATGTGTAACAAAAATAAGGCAGAAAGAAGTGGAACATACATGTTTCAGTGAAATATGGTTTCTGTGCAAGATTAGATAGGTGTTGCATATCAAAAAACACTAATATGGGCCGGACCATGAAGACACATCAGGTGAGTGTTAGACCACACTCCTATACAAATTACATTTTGTAAGCAAGTGAAACTACATTCTCTGGGATTCACGAAGCTCTGTGCAAGAATAAGACTATTCTTGCACGGAGTGGTTCGTGTCCGTTTAGAACAGCACTGCACCTTGCATATGCATGAAGGAGCGCTGCTGTTTAATCTACATGGACACGAACTGTGAACGAGTGCAGGAGGTGTGTCTGAGTAGTGCACGGACACTAAACACACCCCCTGCAGTCAGCAAGTGCCATACGGCACTTTCTAAGCCGAGCTGGCATAATATTACAGCTTTGCTCTAATATTATGCTAGTATTTCAGTGTCTGTGGACACTGAAATGATAAAATGATCATTTCAATGTCCACGGACACTGAAATAAAAATGAAAATAAGAAAGCAATGCAGGGTGTGTGTTACAGGTTCTCTGACACACCCCCTGCATTGTTAAAGTGCCGTATGGCACTTTTGCAACCTGCTAAAGCAGGAAATGTGTGCAAATGCACACATAATGGGGGATAAATCCCGCAAAAGTGAAAAAGCAGAAGGACAGCCCCACAAACATAGAAAGTTGATAGAGAACAGGTCATGCAGCAGCACGAATCACGTAAGGGTAGAAGTCCGAAAGCAAATGTATGGCAACATTCCCTCACAGCACTTCATGTTAACAAAGGCACAAATGATGGGGGGGAATAAAACTACATTAGGGACACACCTGAAAAATTATCCTCACACACTTGGAAAGTTGATAGATAACAGTATATGTATTAGCAGGAGTCCCTGAAGGATAGAAGCCTGAAAGCCAAATCAATGCCAGTATTTCATGATTGCAGTCCCAAGTAGTTGTCAGAACACCACAATACACACCCATATAACCTAATACTATAATAATAATATTATAACTATTTTTCCACCGGCCTAAGGAATGTTTAAGTGTAGCTAAGTGGGCGTGCATGTTATGGCAGTCTGCTTAGCATAGCTTAAACATCCCATAGGAGCTAAATGCAAATAGACAGGTGATGTTTTCAAGCCAAGGTAGTGTAGTGGTTAGAATTGCGGTTTTATATGCAGGTATTCATGGTTTGAGTCCCAAGACAAGCAACTTATTTTCCTATGTGAGAGTAGTGTTAAAATTATTTTAGTAAACTTAAATTATGTAGCAACTTTTTTGTCAACCAGGGTGGTGTAGTTCCAAAAGTGAGATGTCAGTGTAGAAAAGATGTGAAACCACCATATAAATGCAAGTGCCCCATATAGTATAGTCACACAAGAATATAATTTAATGAAAGCACATAAGGGGGATGTCATGGAAGGTAAATGTAAAATTATAATGTGTATATAAATATTATTTTACAATATAAAATTGTAAGTATAATATGCTTAAATGTGCCTTAATCACTTTGTATCCATCAGACCTTGTTTTGCCCAGCAACAAAATAGTCAGCTCTGCCAAGACTCGAACCCGGGATGCTGTCCTCTGCAATCACAGCAAAATACCATAAGACCATCTGAGCCATGAGAAACTATAATGCTTTAACAAAAATATTATGCATTCTGGTCTGTTAACATTAATGAAACAAACAACAGTCCCAACTGTCAAACCCATGATCATGAACACTATAGCCAGAGGAATGTACCACTAGACCATCTGAGCTGTAGGAATGAATGTTACTTTTCCAAACATATCATGCAATAGAGGCATACAACAGTAGGGAGACACCTTTGTGGAAACAGTCGTGTGTTGTATACAGACACACACACAGACACACACACACACACAGACACACACACACACACACACACACACACACACACACACACACACACACACACACACACACACACACACACACATAAAATATATATGTGTCTGATGAAACATATATATGAAAAAGTAGAGTCATAATATAGATATACATATATAAAAATATAAAGGAAGGGGGAAAAAATATATATATATATGTATGTATGTATATAACATGCAGTGCAGCTATACCTCAGAACCATCCCTCTCAACCTGTTAGTGCAAGAAACCTGTACAAAGGCTGTAAAAGGGGGGATGGGCCACATATAGGGACATATTGCAAATATTGCTGTTACAAATGAATATATTTGCTACAGCAACAGGGTGCGTTTCAGCAGACAGTTACTGAAGGATATGAGGATGGAAACTGAAATGTCATGTCATTACTTACTGACATAAATCCTTGGATCATCACCATGATTTACCAGACAAATATAAATAAATTGTGGAACTGAACAAAAGTATGGGCCAAACATCCAGACATTCTGTGAAAATCCTTGCAGTGGAGATGTCTGCTCAGAACCCCTTAGTGCAATGAATCTGGACCAAGCCTGACAAAGTGAGGGGACAAAGGCATGAAAACAGGGACATATCCAAAATATGTCAGTAGATAAACTGAGAAAGTTGATGTAGTAACACTGTATGTCCTAACATATATTGACTGAAATATTACAGTTTCAGGACTCAGTTGCTTCTCATTAGTTAGTGACCTCAATCCCCACATCATCCCACTGATGTGTCAGGAATACACACCAGGTATGGGGACCAGACCAAAGATATCGGCCAGACACCTGGACATCCTAGAAATATGTGGACATAACACAACAGTAGGGAAACTGCCCTGAGCTACTGAGCAATGTCCAAACTACAATTAGACTGACATAATACTACCCAAGTCCAGCTCTGGGGCTGTACACATGTATTAGCAAATATAACAGGCACTACAGGGATGTAACACTTGTGGAAAACAGACACTGGTGTGAAAGTGCATACCCCCCCAAACAAAATTGTATCACAATCACAGTGACATACCAATAAGCAAAATGAACACTACAGTATGACTGTGTGAGCAACAAAATCCCATTTGCCACTCACACATTACCCCTACATATACTGCCCCAAGTCATAGTGTAGTGGGAATTGTGAGGTGTTATGGGACATGTCACAGTCTGCATGTACAAACATATACAGGCAATAGGGAACCAGAAACTGGAGCAGCATGCACAGTCAGGTAGAAAGGGCCCATGACACTTATATGTACCCCCTCCCTACACAGCCCAAATAATAGGTACACATTACACTGCTACACAATCCTGACAGTCTTTTAACAATGGGCAGACATACACAGACCTCTCAAATGTACAGTTTCCCACAGACTGTATAGGCACAGGACTCATAGCTATGGCCGCTTCCTTGTTACATGTCTGGGGGTCTATGACATCACTGGGATGGTAGCAGGAATGAATGCAATAAATAATGATACTACATACCACTGAATCTCTTAGTGCATGACATCTGGACAAAGCCTGACAAAATTGGGGGCAGAGGCCCAAACACAGGAGTATATTGGACATACTGGTGTTATAAATGTAGATAGTTGCTGGTGTTACTGGCTTTGTTGTAACATATCTTTTCTGAGGGATATGAAGTCAGTAACACAAATGGATGTTAGCATATACTGACTGCATTCCCCAGAGTATCCTACCAATTAGCCTAGGACAGCAACTGTCTGGGGAACAGACCAAACATATGAGCCACGCATATGGACAAGGTCTAGACCTCTGGATAGTGTAGAAGTATGACCGCAGTGATGTAACAAAATAGAAATCCCTTGTCAGCTGCCAAACATGTCATCCAGCACCTTATGAAGTGCAGTAAGACCAACATTACAGTCCTCCACATAACCTCTGGGCAATTACCCATGTATATTCAAATACAGCATGCACTACAGGGATGGAGCTGTGGTGAAAAGCAGAGAGTGGTGCAAAAATGTCCACCCAAAAACATTTGCACCACAGTTACAGCAACATACCAGTACCCAAAATGAACTCTAGAGTAGAACGAGTGTCTGAACAAACATATCCTGATTGCCAGTCACACACTACACCAACATATACTGGCCCAATTCATAGTGTACTGGGAATCCTGAGGTGTTACAGAACATTTCACAGTCATCCCCTACAAGCATACAGACATGATAGACTGCTAGCAGCTGTAGCAGCATGTAGAGTCAGATAGGTAAAGGATATATGGCACTCACATCTTCTGCTCTCCCCACCCAGCCCAACAAACATCTACACACAACACTGCTACACAATCTTGGCAGTCTGTTCACAATGGCCAGACAGACATAACTGTCATATGTACAGATTCCCACAAAGTTACTAAGGTGTGGAACCATAATCCTGACCACTGCTGCATACCATGGCTAGGAGTCTGCCAGGTCACTGGCATGATAATTGGAGTGCAGTTGTTAATTAATGAAATACCATACCTCTGCACCTCATAGTGCAGGACATCTGGACAATGCATGATGTACTTGTGGGACAGGAGGCTGGAAAGAGGGACATATCACACATAATGGTGTTACAAACTGAAACAGTAGCTGGTGTTACATATGTTGTTGTAACATAACATCCCTGAAGGATATGATGTCTGGAACACCAATGGATGTCAACAGTTACTGACTACAATCCTCACATTATCCTACCAACCCCACAAAAACAGATGTTTTTCGAGGAACAGACCAAGCATAACAGGCAAAGATCCGGCCAGTCTGTAGACAACATGCCAGTTGAGAGGTATGTCAGAGGCATATCACTGTCAGATGTCAGGTCACCCAGTAAATGCTTGTCCAGACTAACCCTGTCAATCTAGCAACCCTCCATGTGTATAACAGCACAAATGACACAATCTGTACTCAATTCTGGAGTTTTGTCCCCCATGTTGTTGGCCTTTCTCCACAGATCCTGTGAGCTATTTCCACCTACTGTCTGTGAAGCTATAGCCCCTACACCTCCATAATGTCCCCTGCATAGGCAAGGAAATTGGGCAAGGCCTACATAAAGGGTGTCCCATATGTTGGAACTAGCAACAGTGTCCAGGCCAACACCACAATACTATGTGGGCACCTACATAGCTTTTTGGCCTCAGCAATACCCGACAGAACACCAACCCCATCAAGGTAGGCTGAACACCTGTGGTGGACAGCAGCAATACAAAACTACCATCACAGGTCAAAATAATCGCAGGATGGGCCAAGAAGGAACAGGTACCTCATTGGAATCCATGTCATCTTGTTCTGCACAAGCAAATAAAGTCACAGATGTGATGTACCCTAAGGCTGTCTTTGAGTGCAAACTAGAGACATCCACCAAGGCCAATCACTAGGCCTTCCAGACTTGTGTCTGCAATTCCAGAGGCAACACACATCTGCTCTGTAGTGGTGGTACCACATACACATATGCCATGGATATAGACAACTGGCTGCAGATAGGTGAAGTGTAAACATCCCCCATTCCCCCATAGGTACACATGTGCATGTACAGTACCTGCTCCCCTCCCCTCATGATCAGGAATCAGGTCTGTAATGTCCTCTCAAAGGCAACATATAGAGCTCTCCATAGGCCTGATACCATTCCTGGCTGCATCCAACATGAACACAGGCATGGGCTATCAGACCCATTCTGCAGTGTAGTCAGTCACAACCTGAGCACCAGTGTCATCCCATCTGCACAGAGGATAGACAGAAAGTTGATAGAAAACAGGTTATGCATTAGCATTAATGTTCAGAAGGATACAAGTCTGAAACTGAAATATATGCCATATTGTCATGACAGCAGTCCTCAATGCCATAGCCAAAACTGGAATACTCTCCATTTAATATAGTAATATAATATTAATATCCAATAGACGGTAAATAAAAATATACAGTTCAAATCACCAAACCAAGATAGTGTAGTGGTCAGAGTTCTTGGTTTGCATACCGGTGTGCACGGTTCAAGTAATACAACAGGCAATCCAAATCTACATGGGAAAGCAGTGTTAAAAGTGGTATGTTCACATTAAAATATGTGGTAAGTTATTTTTGTCACCCAAGGTAGTGTAGCTGGTGTAAAATAGATGTGTGCGTACATATAACGTGAAAACACCCATGTAAACACGTGTCCCATACAGTAGAGTTAGACCCCTTGCTACTGTAATGAAAGCCCATACAGCAATGTCATGTAAGGGAAATCATATATACTTATTAAATTAAGTCATTAGTGTGGTATATTATGAGAATGAACTGTGAGCAATGGTTAGCAATGCTCAGCTATGCTTAGCAGGTTTAACAACACATTTCTGTTGTCCTCATCCCTCTCTCTGGGGTTTGAGTGTCCAAATTCACCTCCAACATCTGTACAAATGCACAGCTGTTGCTGTATAAGAAATGGACAGCTATGGACCTTCTTTATACCCGTCCTGCACATCTATAGCTATCTTCCATATTGTTATTCCCTCTGCGTGCCCCTTTTCCATCACATTCCTATCACCCCTTTCTCTTTTCTTTTAAAGAATTAGTGTGGGTGTAAACATGAGTAAGTGGTTGTAAGCAGGAGTAAGAGCAAGAAAATTACCAGCCCTGCCAGGTCTTGAACCCAGAGGCCCTGTACACCATAGTCAGAGAAATGTACCACTACACCATTTGAGCTATAGGGATTGCAAATGCTTTTTCAAACAAATGCTCATTCAACAGTAAGGAAAAGATTCTGTAGAATCAGTCAGGCCTCGTATTTATACATATACACATGTATATATGTATGGAGATGCACATATATATATATATATATATATATATATATATATATATAGACAAATATATACATAATATAAATAGTGATATATATATATATATATATATATATATATATATAAATAAAATATACACATACACAGACACACACACATATATATAAAGTAACTATACATATATAGAAAAAATTATATATATATATATATATATATATATATATATATATTATATATATAAATGTGTACACACACACACACACTATATATATATATATATATATATATATATATATATATATATATATATATATATATGTGTGTGTGTGTGTGTGTGTGTGTATAAGCATAACATGTAGTGGAGTCATACCTAAGAACTACAAACCTAAAATGTAGAGGTGCAATAGTGCTTCAAGAAAAACAATAGAACCAGATAGGAAGCACTACCATTGCGAGTTCAAAATCTTCTTTATTAAGATACAAAAATTAAGCGCTTTCGTCAGTTTAACTTGACTTCATCAGAATTTACTTAAAACACATTAGAAGACCTTTTTTATACAAGTACCTTCTTTGTAATTGGCTAAATTTTTCATCTCATTAATTGAACAGACAAATTAAAACAATTGAAATTAAGAGAGCCAAGCAGTTCATATAAAACAAAAAATTAAATAAACATGTTTGTGTTTTAAAACACTCTATACAATAATTAGCATACTGAATCCAAACAAAAAAGTTGTTAATGTCCAAAAACATATTTTTTTCCTTCTTTCTTTCTGAAAAAAACTCTTAAATACATTCTGCCCTTTCTTTTAGAACAGAAACCAAATTTAAATGTTCATTTAAACCAGGGGCAGAACGTATTTAAGTGTTTTTTTCAGAAAGAAAGAAGGAAAAATATGTTTTTGGACATTAACAACTTTTTTGTTTGGATTCAGTATGCTAATTATGGTATAGAGTGTTTTAAAACACAAACATGTTTATTTAATTTTTTGTTTTATATGAACTGCTTGGCTCTCTTAATTTCAATTGTTTTAATTTGTCTGTTCAATTAATGAGATGAAAAATTTAGCCAATTACAAAGAAGGTACTTGTATAAAAAAGGTCTTCTAATGCGTTTTAAATAAATTCTGATGAAGTCAAGTTAAACTGACGAAAGCGCTTAATTTTTGTATCTTAATAAAGAAGATTTTGGACTCGCAACATTAGTGCTTCCTATCTGGTTCTATACCTAAGAACTATACGTACCAACCCTTACTGCAAGAAATCTGGCCCAAGGTTGTTCAAATTGGGGGACAATGGGACAAAACTAGGGACACATTTCAAATAATGCTCTTATAAATGTAGAATGTTGCCAGAGTGACAGGATGTGTTACAGCATACATGTTTTGAAGGATGTGAGTTCTGAAAATGAAATGTATGTCATCATTTACTATCAGAAATCCTCAGATCCTTACAGTGATTTACCAGGGATATGAAAATAATGCATCTGTGGAACAGACCAGAAATATGAGCAATAAACCTGGGCATACTGCAACAATCCAGACAGTCCTGAGGTAGGCTCAGAACCCCATAGTGCAACAAAACTGGGCCAGGCCTGGCAAAGTGGGGGGAGAAAGCCATGGAAATAGGGACATATCTGAAATACTGTAGTAGATAGGCTGACACAGTTACTGCAGTAACACCCTCATGTCTGTCCTAACATATATTGACTGAAATCGCACAAGTCCAACACTCATTTACTTCCCACTAGTTAGTGACTGAAATCCTCACATCAGCTCACTGATGTGCCAGAAATACACAACACTTATGGGGGCTAGGCAACACTATGTCCTACAAATATCTGGACATAATATTACATTAGGGAAACTACACTTTGCTGCTAAGCATGTCATCAAGCACTGTCCAAACTACAGTCAAACTGACACAACACTAACCCAGCACTGCTAGGGGGAATTACACATGTATTGGCAAATATATCAGACACTACAGGGATGTCACAGGACTGAAAAACAGACACCAGTGTGAAACTGCATACACACAACCAGTTCAACCACAGTCACAGTGACATACCAGTAAGCCAAAGGAACAATACAGTATAAGGACTCTGTGAACAAAAACATCTCAACATGTTTGCCACTGACACACTACCCCCACATATACTGGCCCAATTCACAGTGTATTATGATGCCTGACTCTGGTAAGGAACATGTCTCAGTCTGCCCCTACAAACATATACAGCCGATAGACCACCAGAAACAGGAGCAGCACGCACAGGCAGATAGAAAAGGAGCCATAATACATACATCCATGCCTCTCCCTATACAGGCCAAATAACATTGACACAATACACTGCTACACAATCCTGAAAGTCTGTCAACAATTGCCAAAAATACACAGACCAATCAACTGTACAGAGTCCGACAGAATGTCCAGGCTTTCCCCTCATATATAAGGCCTCTTCCACATAACATGTCTGGCAGTCTGATACATCACTGGGATAATGTCAGGAATGTAGGCACTAAATAATCATATACCATATCTATCAACCTCTTACTGCATGACATCTGGACAAAGCCTGACATAATTGTGGAACAGAGGCCCAAAAACAGGGGCATATTTGAAATTTGTTGTTACAAACTGAGAATGTTGCTGTTGTTAACAGGGTTAGTTGTAACATATCTTTTCTGAGGGATATGATGTAAAAACACAAATGTATGTTAGCAGTCACTGACTGCAACCCCAGAGTATGCTACTGATTTTCCAAAGACAAAAAAATGTCTGAGGAACACACCAAACATAGGAGCCCAAATTCTGGCCATTCTATGGATAGCCCAACAGGTGAGAGTTATAGCCACACAAACCCTGTTAGACTAGCATTAATACAAATGTATAACAGCAATACGTACATTCTGTCCCTATGTCTGGAACATTCTCCCCATGCTTTTGGCCTGTCTCCACAGTTTTGGTTGTAAGAGGTATTTCCAAATACCCCCTGTGATGCTGTTGTTCACACAACGCCATGAATCCCTCCTCACTGGCAAGGAAAAAGGTCAACGTTCACATGACGTACACAATGATAAGAGTGTGTTGCCATGCCATTGGCTATATGAATAACACAGCTGTCCTGCATGCAATTATCAAGCGGGGGACACCAATTGGTGCACAGGCCATCAGCTGCTCATGAGCATTACCTACAAATGACAAGCTGCTACCTGTGCATAACAGATGTACACCCTATATCCTTGAGAGAGAGAGAGAAACAGCTAAAAGAAAAATAAAAACAAAGCAGGACATAACCCCCTACACCTGAATAAAACAAACTGGTATGTCAAACCTAGCATGTAATGGACTGCAGTAGGGGGTATGTAAGAAGGAGAAATAGGAACTGTAGCATATATGTCTCAACAAGACTTGCTGTACTGATATATTGCTGATCAGAACCTATGGCCATAGCATCTGGGTCTGTCTGCAGTGACATAGGTCATAGGTCAGGCCCCTGAGACACCCCAGGAAAGGATGGGTCACATATGACTACTACTGCAGTGTGTGTTGAACAATATTGACTGTGACAATGCTAGGCCAGCTACTGGGATGTCGTACATATCCATATCTTACTTGTGAATACAACTATGATATACTTGGTTGTCTCAGAAATGTAAGAGACTTATACATGGTATTTCCATAGTAAAGTACTGTTGCACATGTGTGCGCTGAACTGCATGTGATATACTGAGCTCATACCATTAAACTCTCTAGTGTTATGCACATTGACCATATGTGTGCCTCATATTTGTAGTCATTTGCTCATACAGTTGTGTTATGTCTGGCAAATCATTGGCAAACCTGTGAAGACTGACGTTACAACATCTCCTTCTTTTTCTTCTGGCTGTTCCCTTTAGGGGTCACCATAGTGGATCACCTGTTGCCATTTCTGCCTGTTCTCTGCATCCTGCTCTGTCACATGAACCACCTGCATGTCCTCTCTTACCACATCCAGGAACCTTATCTGAGGCCTTCCTCTTTTCCTCTTACCTGGCAGCTTCATCCTTACCATCCTTTTCCCAATATACTCAGCATCCCTCTACAGCACGTTCAAACCGATGTAATCTTGCCTCTCTGGCTTTGTCTCGAAACCGTCCAACATGGGCTGACCCTGTCATATACACATTGCTAATCCTGTCCACACTCGTCACAACCAGTGGAAATCATAACATCTGTAACTCTGCCATGTCCGACTGTGACTCCTGCCTTTTTGTCAGTGACACTGTCTCCAACCCATATAACATAGCTGGTCTCACTACCCTGTTGTACACCTTCCCTTTCACTGTTACTGGTACTCGTCTGTCACAAATCAGTACTGGCACTCTTTTCCACCCTCTCCATCCTGCCTGTACTCCCTTTTTCACCTGTCCTCCACAGTCGTCATTACTCTAAAATCTTGATTCCAATCATTCATACATATCCCCCATTGCCAACTGTACTCCCTGCATCCTCAACATTCCACTACCCCCCCATTCACACACAGATATTCTGTCTTAGTCCTGCTGACCTTCATTCCTCTCCTCTCTAGAGCATATCTTTACCTCTACAGGGTCTCTTAAATCTGTACCTTACTCTCAGTACAGATCACATCATCTGCAAACATCATAGTCAATGGTGACTCCTGTATGATCTTGTCTGTCAACCTGTCCATCATCACTGCAAATATGAAAGGGCTCACAGCTAATTCCTGATGTCATCCCACCTCCACCTTAAATGCATCTGTCACTCCCACCGCAGACTTCACTGCTGTCACACCATCCCTGTACATATCCTGCACCAGTCTTACATATATCTCTGCCACTCATGACTTCTTCATACAATACCACAACTCACCTCTAGGCACCCTGTCATATGCTTTCCCTACATCCAGAAAAACACAAAGCAACCCCTGACCCTCCCTTTACTACTCCATCAACACTCTCAGAGCAAACGTCACATCTGTAGTGCCCTTATCTGGCATGACAACAAACTGCTGACCACTACTTATCACCATCCTGCTTAACCTAGTTTCCACTACTTTTTTCCATGACTTCATGCTGCGACTCATTAATGTTATCCCTCTGTAGTTACTACAGCTCTGCACATCAACCTTATTCTTAAAATGGTACACAAACTCTTTCTCTCCACTCCACATGCAACCTCTCACTTTCCAAGATATCATTAAACAATCTGGTGAAAAAAAACACTGCTGTTTCCCCTAAACACCTCCATGCTACCACAGGTATGTCATGTGGACCAACAGGCTTTCCAATATTCATCCTCTTCATAGCTATCCTTATGTCCTCCTTGGTAAGCCATTGCACTTCCTGATTCACCATACCCACATCATCCAACCCTCTCTCTTTCATTCTCTTCATTCATCAGCCTCTCAAAGTACTCTGTCCATCTGCTTGACACACCCTCTTTACTTGTGAGTAAGTTTCCCTAATTATCATTTATCACCCTTATCTGCTGCACATCTTTCCTAGCTCAGTCCCTCTGTCTAGCCAACTGGTACAAGTTCTGTCATTCCTCCTTAGTGTCCAACCTGTCATCATATGCCTCATCCTTAGACTTTGCCACCTCTCTCTTTGCCATGCACCTCATCTCCTTATACTTCTGTCTACTTTCCTCATCTTTCCAACAATCCCACTCCTTCATCCCCAACCTCTTTCTCTGTATACTGTCCTGTACCTCCTCAGTCCACCACCAGGTGTCCTTGTACTCCTTCCTCCATCCACATGTCACACCAAGCACCTTTCTAGCCATCTCCCTTACTAGCTCTGCTGTACTTATCCAGATATTTGATAAATCATCACTGCCACCCATTGCCTGTCTTAACTCTTCACTGACCTCCACCTCAAAATCACCCTTTTCCAGTTCCCACCATCTGATCCTTGGTGCTGCCCTCACACTCCTCCTCTTCTTGATCAGCGTCATCTTACAAACCAACAGTCTGCTGCCTAACTACACTTTACCCTGTCACCACTTTACAGTCTCCAATCTCCTTCAAACTGGCCCTCCTACATTGGATATATTCTACTTGTGTGCATCTCCCTCCACTCTTGTATGTCACCTTATGCTCCTCCCTCTAGTTATAGAATGTATTCACCACAGCCATGTCCATCCTTTTGGAAAATCCACTACCATCTCACCGTCTGCATTCCTTTGCTTAACACCATACATACTCATCCCTTCCTCATCCTCTCTGTTCCCTTCACCAACATGGCCATTGAAATCTGCTGCAATCACCACTCTCTCACCCTCGAGTACAGTCATCACCATGTCATCCAACTGACTTCACATTTCTCTTTCTCACCCACTGCACATGCAACTTGCATAACATATGCACTAACATTCATTATTACACAATCCATTTCCAAATTCATAAACATCACTCCATCAGGCACTCATGTCATCCTCCAAAAACACCCTTGGCATACTGTTCCATCAGGATACCCCCTACCGCCTTCCTCTCCCATCCACACCCTGATAGCACATCCAATACACCTAGCCGTACTCCCCTTCCATCTGGTCTCTTGCACACACGATATATCCACCTTCCTCTGGCCATCAAATCAGTTAGCTCTGTCCCTATACCAGTCATACTGCCAACATTAAAAGTTCTTACTCTCACTATCACACTCCTAGTCTTTCTCCTCTCTTCCTGCCATATGAATGTTAGACATCCTCCAGGGTATGTCTGTCAATGCAAAGGCTACTGTGCTATTGAATGACTCAAGTGTGTTACAGCAATATTAAGACAGTGTCTCTAATTTTGTCCCATTGCCTACCATGTATGTGTGGCGTCCTACAGATGTCCTGCTTTAACAGGTTGAGAGGGATGACTGGGCAGCAAGAGTGTGAATACAGTGTGCCATACTGACATAGAACAGAAATGTATATCAAGTATTACCTGTGCATGTCAGTATGAGTAGGTGTATCTGGCCACCGCATAACAACAGACATGGGATGCAAAATGTCAGTTAAATAATATGTACATGTACACGTGTGTAATCTTAGTTACTGTGTATCCAACAGAGTGACATTTCTACAGCTACTGGTTGTTGCATTGCCCTGACACAGCCATGGGTACTACAATAAGCATGATTATCTGTTGAAATTGGAGAGGTGTCAAGCTGTGTTATGACTGTATGTCCATGCCTACTACAAACAGCTATATGAACACCAACATAGCTGTATGGACTCAGCAATACCTTACTCATAAAACCTGCCTCCACCAAAGTAGAGTAATCCCCTTTGCTGGATAGCAGTAATACACAAACCACAGACTTGTTCCCTATATTAGCTGTACATGGCAAATTAGGAGCTGGCACCAACTTGCTATTGTCAGCCTTTGTCTGATGAAGCATATAAGGTCACAGGTGGAGTACTGTAAGGCTAACCAAGAGTACAAATTGGACACATCCAACAAGGCCATCTTCACATGTGTCTGCAATCTCAGAGGCAACAAACCAACCCACCCTGTAATGGTGGTCAATCAGACCACATACACACACAACATAGCTATAGCCAACCTGCTGCAGATAGTTTTAGGGCAAACATCACCCCCTGGCTCAGCAACACTATAGGTGGATTTGCACAGCACCCACACCCCTCCCCTCATCACCAGTGAGCAGGTACATATTGCCTACTGAAAGGCAACAAACGTATGTATCCATGGGACCTGACAACATCCCTGTCCATAGCCTACATGAAGTCAGGCATGTGCTCCTAGATCCATTACAGACTGTAGTCACACCAAGCCTTGCACCATCCACACTCCATCTGCATTGGAGATGGCCAATGTCATCCCTCTACACAGACATGAATGAGGAGTACATGATTATGAAATTAACTAGCCCTCATTGTAGGGAATATGACACATCAGGACCAGTAGTGCAATGCAAGCAGATACAGTGCTGATAGATTACAGGGGTATGTTGTGATTGTGAGTGGTGGCTACTGGTTGTCAATGTAGCTATGCAGGTTCTGTACATACTGTTGCCAAATGTGTGAGGTCCTGTGATATGTTACCCTTTTTATGTCTTACAGGTGCAATGTCACATCAGCAAAGGTCTACTTTCTCAGCGGCTGAGACAAATATAGTCATAGAAGCAATACTACAGAACCATGCCATAATGTTTGGTCAGAGCCAGCAACATCTGCGGAAGAGGGATGGCCTGTGGGACAATCTAGTCCACTGGGTAAATGATGTCAGCATGCACACACATACATATGAGCAGGTCTGGCATCGTGCAAGTGACCTCAAACGCCAATGCCCAGCAAAGGGCTGTTGCAGTGGCCAGGAACCATACAGCCACAGGTGGGGGCCCAGCCATGCAGCCCCAATGACACCCACCAAGGAGCTCCTTAGCAACCTTGGGGCACCCATCCCAGTACAACATCAGGGTACAGACCCCCCACATGCTGGAGGTGGGTGGCACCCAGACAATGGACGAGGAGTGTGCAGGTAAGGCCCCAGTGGAGATTACTAGACTAGTGTAGTAGACATACTTGTATTGCCTCATGTACAAAGACAACCCTCTCCTCCTACGACCCAACCCTACAACCTGTGAGAGATGCACTTACATAGCCAAACTGGAAGCAAAGCTCTCTCCACCCAAGATTGTGCTAGACAGTCAAGAGGAGAAGGTTAACACCCGCAATACACCTCAAGCAACACATAGCCCTTCTAAACCCACACCACCAACACCCACACATAGCAACACTAAACCCACATATGTAGAGGCCCTTAACATTAACCTGCCCAAGCAACAAGGACCTCCGAAGCTGAAACACAAACACCAATCACAACCAAAATGTCACATAGCTCACAACACCAGTGTGCCACCTAACAACAGCCCCTAAGGCAAGACAACGTACCCAACACTTTAGTCTTAGGTGACTCTGTAGTCAGGCACACTGATGTCCCACTCACCAGGATGAACAAGGAGAAAATTACAGTCAGCTGCCTATCGGGTGCCAGGATCTGCCACATAACGCATGCACTCAAGTCACTCCACAACAAGTACAAATATGACTCTTTATTGTACATGTTGGAGTGAATGACTTGAGACATACCTCCCTGGACTACATGAAAAGAGCATGGAAGAGCTCTCAGATCATGTGGCCCAGGCAGGTATGACCCTAGCCCTGAGTAGCATCCTGCCTTTGCCCAGAATAACACCACAGTATAAGGACAAAATGATTGACTTCAACAATTGGCTAAGCTTCTGGTGTCATTCAAAGGGGATCCAGTATATGTCTGCCTGGGACGACATGATCGACAGACCACGATGCTTTGCCAGAAATTATCTGCACCTGTCACCCCTGGGAATCAGGTTACTGGCTAAGGCTTTTGGCACCCCTGTTGTGCTTTTTTAGGCAAAGTTCAAAGGACAAAACCACTACTGTAGCAGGTACAAGCATGCAAAATCTGAAGATAATGCTACTCAATGCTAGAAGTCTAAACCTCAAAATGCACTCTCTTGAGGCACTCCTAAAAATGGAGAACATTGATATCTGTGAAGTAGCTGAGACCTGGTTCAAGGCTCTAGAGAGCACCCCTCCAATACCAGGCTACAACTCTTACCACACATTTCAGCCACCAAACCAGGACAGAAACACTAAAGGTGGAGGAGTGTCCATATTCACCAAGGATATTCACAACACCAGGCTAGTTGCCCAACACAATGCGTCTGAAATTCTCCAGGTGCAACTAACAATAGGTAAGACTGCAATCCAAATTGTAGCTTGCTACAGATTCCCCACCATGCCCCAAGATTCTCATTACACCTTTCTAAACATACTGGAAAATATTAAGATACAACCAAACACCCTAATACTGGGTGATTTCAACTACCCTGCCATTAACTGGGAAAACTACTCGAAAACCAGCACCTTTGCCCAACGATTCTTGGAATTCATAAATTCCAACGCCCTGGATCAACTAATCCATAGTCCCACCAGGGGCTCCAATATCCTAGACCTGGTCATTACCAATTTGGGAAATCAATGCTCCACACCTATGGTCACCCCCTAATTGGTCAGGTCTGACCATAAGCTAATCACAATTGACACTGACATCCCACCCCCACCCCCCAGTAATGAAACCTCTGTAAAAAACTTCTCCAAAGCCAACTTCATGCTACTCAAGTCAGAAGTGACAAACTTCATGACACCCATGCAGACGTGAACTGAAAGTTCGACTGCTGAATCCTACACTTAGGCACTGTAAGAGCACATCTACTCGTGCATGAATCGTGCCATCCCCAATAGAACCAAGACACTCTCCTCCAAAAAAAGGAAGCCAATCTGGTGGTCCCTTGCCATAAACAAACTTTACAACAAAAGAAAGAAACTGTTGCAGAAAAGAGGAAAATCCCAGGATGCAAAAAACTCCCTTACCAGCCTCAGTAAGAAGCTGAGAGCTAGTTATGAAAATAAAATTGCCAAATATTCCAAAGATAACTACAAGGCATTCTATAGCTATGTCAAGAATCTAAATGGCAATGCTCAGATCTGCTCTGAGCTACAACAGAATGGCATTAAATATACTGATCCCAAGGATATTGCCAATATCCTGGCAGATCGATTCAATGCAAACTTCACCCTCCCTCACCCCCTAAAGAGCCCATCTCAATACTGAAAATTGCCAAATTCTGGTAATAATGGCCACACAGGTAATAAAACATACTCTCCAAAGCTAAGAATACAGCATCCATGGGACCAGACAACATCCCAGGCTGTGTGCTACATGAACTACCAAATAAACTGGCACCTCACCTAAGTGTTATCTTTAATCATAGCCTTACCTCAGGCTTCATGCCCACTGAGTGGCACACAGCTACAGTTATCCCACTCTACAAGGGGGGATCCACCTTGGATCCTGGGAACTACCGCCCCATCAGTCTAACGAGCCTGATCTGCAAGGCCATGGAACGTATTATCATGGAACTTATAAACAAAGACATTGGCAACCTTCAAACACTGGCCCCCATGCAGTTTGGGTTTGTGAATGGCCGTTCTTGTCTCCTGAACCTGATTGACTTCTTTGAATCAGTCTTCAGAGCTATGGACAAGGGTAAGGTGGTGTACATGGCCTAACTGAACCTCACCAAGGCCTTCAACACCATCCCCCACTCTGGAATCATAGATAAACGTACTAAGCTGGGCATTAATCCCTATGTCACTTGATGGGTTGCCAACTGGTTTACTGACAGAACCCACACTCTAAAAGTAGCCAACTCCAAATCCAGCTCCAGACAAGTGACAAGTGGAGCACCTCAGGGTTCAATCCTGGGACCGCTCTTGTTTGGCTTCTACTTCACTGAAGTACAGACCAACACTAAGGGACTCTGGCTAACAAAGTTCGCAGAAGACTGCAAACTGGGAGCCATTATTGAATCCCAAAATGATGTGGATATTCTACAAAAGGGCCTTACAGAAACAGATACTTGGTGCCAGAGCCATGAGCTCAAGCTCAATGCCAAGAAATGTATAGTTATCCCCTTTGGGAAAAAAACATGTACCTGTGAATTACCACATAGGTGGCAGTACACTAAACACCGAAAGTGTAATAAAAGACTTAGGGATACAGGTGGACAGTGGTCTCACCTTCGATAACCACATCGCTACAACAGTCAAGAAATCCTTCTATGTGGCACACCTCATCACTAAGGACTTTTCATCCAGAAAAAAGGAGGTCATTGTCCCACTGTACTCGTCCCTCATTAGACCCATTATAGAATACAATGCCCCATTTGGTATGTACCTCTCAAGACATCTGCAACAACTGGAAAGGTCACAGAAATACCTCACTAAAAGAATCACAGGTCTAAAGCAGATGTCCTATGCTGACCATCAAAAAACCCTCCACCTATACTCTTGTCGCATATCGTCTCCTCAGAGGCGATCTCTGCTTAACATACAAGGCCATGTCAAACCCAGAGCTGTTGGATATGCTACACTTAAAGAAATCCCAATCACTCAGAGACACATGCTCCAGGGATCTATACCTTCTCATCACAATGAACAGAACATGCTGGAGGGATAGGTTCCTGACCCAGAGACTCCCCAGACTCTGAAATAGACTGCCCATACATGTCAAGCAGAGCGCCTCTTTGGCCCTCTTCAAAAGGAACCTTGATGATTGGATGGGAGATAGGAAATTCTCTGCGGGGATCACATCAGTCATGCTGCTAGACAGGGTTCCAGGGAAGTAAATACTGTGGGAAGAAATAGCCAGGAAATTGTTATGGCTAGGCTTGTATAGGCCCTAGGGCCGATAGCTTAGTACCAACCTATGAACCTATGTAGAGTATCTATGTGCATGTGTCAGGTCAGATTGCAGTTGTGGATGGGTTTTTCTAATGCGCAGAAGTGCACATCTATGATGAAAGACAGCAAATTGCGTAATATTGGGGGTTGTACTGTAAATGTGCAGACATGCTGCATTCATCCCGTACCAATGTCACATGTGAGTCTGCTGACAATACATCTCTCCCACAACTACCTAGGTCCATCTGGTCTGCATGTGGGATGGCAACCTGTAGCTGGTGAGTATGGAATTTGTCTGTTGTGGTTTGCCAATGCCCAAGGCATGTGAAGGCCATGCAATGTACCATGCACAAAACTGTCACTCGTAGTCATATAGCTTTATGTGCATGTTCACTTGTGGTGGAGTTAACTGCATTGCATCACAGTGGTCACCACAGGGGCCTATCAGAAGAGAATGTAACATCCATATAGCATACTTCACAACCTGTCAGTGCAAGGCTTCTGGACAGAGACCAACAAAATGGGGGGACAAACGGCCTAAGGTAGGGACATGCGTGAAACATTACTCTCATACAGTGGATATAAACAGTATACACATCCCTGTTAAGATGCCAGGTGTTCATGATATATATATACAAATTGAGACCACAGTATGTTAGTGCACACCTTTTCCAACCTGTAATGTGATCTATGACATGAACAATTCAGTTGTAAAACTAATAAATCTGTTTGTGTGTACATCCTTCAAATAATATTTTATTGCAGCAGCTTGTGATTTACTGACACCATTCAGTCTGCTTGGGTACACACCTGCCATCATGTAAAGACACTCTGAGTAACACCAAATAGCAGTCTGCTGTCCAAGTAGGATATTCATGACACTTGCTCAGTTGCCTGAAACAGCAACAGCCATGGCTTGCAGACAGCTTACAAAGCAGCAAAGGCATCTCATATTTGAAGGGTATTAGTCAAGAGTAGGGTACAACAACATTACCACAGCATTGCATACACCAAGGAACACAGTGGAGAAAGTTGTCAAAAGGTAGATTTAATATGGGGCAACAGTGCTGTTGAAAAGAACCTGATGTCCTTCCAAAAATGATGACAAGACATGTCAAAACCTGGTCAGGAAGGCTGCCAGCAGACATACAGCAACACTGAGGGAGTTGCAAGAATCTCTTGCAAGTACTGGTGTTGTGTACTACATGTGAGAACACTCTCCCGTATTCTGCATACGTCTGGCCTATGGGGTATGGTCAGAAGATGGAAGCATTTCCCCACACCAAAAAACATCCAGGGGTGGATACAATTTGCAATACAGCACATTATGCCTCCCAAAGACATGTGTGAAAATGTGTTATAGTGTAATGAGACTATGGATTGACCTCACAGTCACAATACCAAAAGGTATGTGTGGTGCACAGGCAAACCCTCTTAACCTGAACACCAACACCCCCATGGTGAATCATGCTAGTGGCAGTGGCCTGCTATGTGGATGCTGTTCCAAAGCCAAAACTGGGCATGTAGCCACAGTGATGTTAATTCTGAACAGTTCCAAATAACACCCATGTTTGGCCCAAATCCATTAGGCATCTGCAAGAACACTGAGGATGGGGAGGGGTGTCAGACTTCAACATGACAAAGACCTGAAGCATACACCCAAAGCTACCTAAGAAAGGATCCACCTGAACACACTCATGGTTATGGATTGGCCCAGCCAGAGCCTAGACCTACACTACATACACAAATCCCAGTGTGAGCTGATGAGGGCTGTGCACATGAGCTGCCCTTGCAATCTGACAGATTTGGGTGACCTTTGCATGGAACAGTAGCCAAATAATGCCAAGTCAAGATGTGCCATGCTGATAGACATCTTCACAAGAAGAGTGAATTATGTAAGTCCCTTACAAGGTGCTTCAACAAAGTATCATTTTACGGGTGTGCACACTTATGCAAACACCATAGTGACATATTGCAGTCATTATATTTTACGTGTAACACATTTGTTTATCAATTGGATTGCACAGATCATATGTTACATGAAAGGTGGGTAACATATTTGAATGTTTTATTGTGGTGTCATCTCATATATTGCAAGAAAATGGCATGTTAACAGGGTTGTGTACACTTATCATATCCACCGTAAGCTTAGTAGGTTGGTGGTGTAACAGGAATTGTGTGACCATACATTTACTGCTGGTTTGGAGGTCTGACAATCAAATGTATGTCATTAATCAATGATGTCACTCCTCAGATCATCCCAATTATGTATCATAGAAACAAAGGGGTTATAAGAAACAGAGCAAACATATAAGCCAGACATCTACACATCCTGCGGGGATCTGTACAGTTGTGAGGTTTTTTTCTGTAGTACTTGCCACTGTGCTATACAGGTGAACAGCAATGATGTGTACATGGGTGCAGTCTGTGCTGGAAAGGGCCATCATCTACTAACACTAATCACGTAACCCAGAGCTCTGTATTGTTTGTTACATGTAGTAAAACTGGCTACAATGCATGATGTTGAGGGCTGTGTATCATGCATGTCACCATTTGGGTAATGTGCAGTCTGTGTAACAGATTTGTGCCACCTCACCTGTAAGTGTGTGTGTGTGTGTGTGTGTGTGTGTGTGTGTGTGTGTGTGTGTGTGTGTGTGTGTGTGTGTGTGTGTGTGTGTGTGTGTGTGTGTGTGTGTGTGTACTAACAAACCTCAGAGTGCAGGTATTAATGTACATATGTTGTCTTCCCCACACAGGTGGTGATGGGGTTTGGGTTCCCTCCCACTTGGAAACTGATGTCATTTGCTCTGCAGACTCTGACAATGATGATAGGAATAGTGAGGTACAGGCGGGGTTGTCAGTGGCTGAATCTGTGCCATTGGTTGGCATCCCACTCTTGTCCACACCATCCCTGCACACAGTGATAATGCCCACACATACCCCATCCCCAGTGGCCACAGATGGTGGTCAGTTGGCAGGTGGTGGCATTGAACAGGCGAGTATGGTGACTATTGCAGGTGTGAGTGTAGACACTGGGCATAGCAAGAGTGCAAATGAGGTCCCACACAGGTAGATGGACAGGGGTGCTCACAGGAGGACTGCTGTTTGTCAATCCGCTGTCACAAGTGCCACAGCAGGAGTCACCAGATGCATGTTTTGGGCTGTCATGGATGCACAGGCACATAGGGAATGCCACACCAAACAAATAGGGTGGTGGATGCAACTCTTCCAGATTTATGTGGTGACATACATTACCTTGTTGAGGCCACACATCAAAATACTGAGGTCATGAATAGATGATGGGGTGAGACCTTGGCAATCCTTGACCATGGCATGTCTGTTCTACAGTGTGTGGTGGGTGATGGGCATCAGCCACATGAACATAGGGCACAGCAATAGCTGAGAGTCAACAGGGCCATGCACCTTCACACTCCTGTAGCGGCAGTGACACCAGCACTACTGAAGCGGGTTGCTGTCTACAGCATACCGGAGCAGGCCATGGGCACATGTTCTTGTCTGGTCTCATCAGGGACACGGATCCCGCAGACAGCAGTCACCATCAGGAAGCAGTACTGCATCTGGATTGGGGCTGGTGGCCTCAGTGATACCCCTGGCAGGACCAGTTCATGTGTTCATGGCTGGAGACGGTGAACTGGACACCCTGCCATGTACGGTCCACAGCTGTCCAACATACCCCTGTGTAGGGCAGCCACATGGCATGACTGTGTGCATACATACACACACACACACACACATACACACCTGTATCACAGGCAGGTCACCTCCAAACACACACAGCACCTCTGTACAGCCCATCTATTGGATATCCTCCAAACACACACACATGATGTCAACCGTATGGCCCAGCCTAGGCCTCTGGCAAACCCACACCAAATCCGGTGCATATGATGATACCTGTGCCACATCCCTGTCATCCATACTATCGATGCAGGGACATGCTAATATGGGTCTGATGCACAGGGTTAATATAGTACAGTGTAGCTATGTAATACTATGTATGGTGCTGTCTGCTTGAATTTGTTATGGATAAACATACAGGTGTATGTACCTTATTAGCCAGGATGCATTATTGCTGTTAGTATCACTGACTGAATGTAGTCTGACATGCTGTATTCTGTTTGTGTTCCAGGTGTCTGTGTGTCTGCAGGCTGTGGCCCTGCAGACATTCCCAAGAGGGCGTATGGCAGAGTGCGAATACACCGACCATGTCATAGGCAAGGTACAGCTTTATATGTACATGTACCAGGTGTGTATGCATGCAATAGTGTGTAAGGGACACTGTTGTCAGACAGTGTGACCTTGCATGCATACTCCTTGTCACAGACAGGTTGCCTTCAGGCATGTCAGCTTAGTGTTGTGTAGTACCACAGGCTCATACATACAGAACAGGTTACTGCAGTACTGTCAGCAGGTCCCTCACAAGTGTAGCTATTACATTAACTGCAACAAATTCACTTGTCAACACCTGTTGGCCCTGCCATTTCTTTCCCATACACTCAACCCTGATGCAGTTGATGAGGTCATGCATGATACTGTGTATGACAGGTTTGTGGTATGTATTCCTGAGTTCACCGGGTAGAACAGGGAGACAAAATGGTATATCATTTCCATACACACATGGGATGTGCATGCAGTAAAATAAACACAGGTGGCAATATACAGATTAATAAACCTACATTTCCACCTTGATATACTGTACTACTACATACACATGACATGCCCCACATAGATTATATGCATGGGACATAATATACCGCCTCTTATAACATGTTATGTTCTGAATCCCTTCATGGATGGTGAGATAACCCACCAGAAATAGGATGTGGATTCATGTATTACTCCTACAAGCCTGGACAAGTGATAGTGTAGCAGACATCATATCAGCATGATCTTTCAGTCAGGTATGATGCCTGATGCTGGCATGTGTGTCACTACACTCACTTTGGCTAATTTGGCAACAATATCACATACATGGCCATTGGTAAGGGACACAGACCACATATCATTTGCAAACATCTGGATATTCCATAGACA
Organism: Protopterus annectens; assembly: GCF_019279795.1. Taxonomy (NCBI): domain Eukaryota; kingdom Metazoa; phylum Chordata; order Ceratodontiformes; family Protopteridae; genus Protopterus; species Protopterus annectens. Next base: position 211,737,020 of record NC_056727.1, on the reverse strand, counting down.
TCTGTACAGATGACTGATAAGGCTTGCACAATGGTTTAACATGCTGCATGTGAGGCAGATGATGTTACCATGCTGTATAACGTAATGCCATCGGCAGGCTGTAAACAGGCATGGATGGTACACAAGCCAGGTGCAAATAGGTGATGGTCTTCGCCGAATGTCTGACACACACACGCACACACACACACACACACACACACACACACACACACACACACACACACACACACACACACACACACACACACACACACACACACACACACACACACACACACACCAGTATTGAGATTAGAACCTCTAGTTATTTCTACTATAGTGTTATGCAGTTATTGCAGGCACTACAGAGCTTACTGGGCTGACAATTGGCCAAAGGTGGTGATAACTGCACAGCTGAGATAAACTGTTACAGGTGCCAGACAGTCTGCCTTCAGTTTTTCCCTTAGATCTTGCTAGTTCTTTCTCTCCTGCACTTCAATAGCCTAATAGTTTTGCACTTTTAACAGTTTTTATCAATTATTCTAGCACACCTGAGAGCCATCAGCAGTAGTCATTCCTCACAGAATTAGCTCCAGTACTTAGTAGTTATGACCACCATTCCTGGCATGATTAAAGTGCAGTTCTCTGTACTTTTGCCCATTAACCTGGTACACTTGGGCATTCTGAGGCACTGTTGCAACTGCCTCATATACACAAACAACCCTCTCTTCTAAACTCCCAACACTCAGACTTGTGAGAGATACTCCTATATCACCGAATTGGAAAATATGCACTCTCCAGTGAAGACTGGACTAGCTGGTTAAGAGGAGAAGGGTCAAAACCTGCAACACACCACATGGAACATATACCCCATCCAGAACACCCACTATTACAGCTCTGACATACAAACAATAACCACACACCCACCTTCACAGAGGCACTCAATAGATATTTACCCAAACAGCAGAGACCACCAAGACAGACACCCACTCAACCTCCATAACACAGCACAAACCATAGGATACATATCTCACCTACACAGTGTGCCCCTCAACCTAAGCCTCAAAGGCCAACCACCTTGCCTGATACAGTAAACATAGATGAATCAATAGTGAGGCACACAGATGTCCTACTCACTAGGTTGAACATAGAGGAGGTAACAGTCAGCTATCAGGTACCAGAATCCAACACATAACACACCGAGTCAGGTCACTCCACAGCAACTACAAATATCACTCTGTCATTGTCCATGTGTGTGAATGACCTGAGATGCACCTCCATGGACTATATGAAAAGAGACATAGTGGAGCTCTCAGATTATGTGGGCCAGGCAGGTATGACAGTAGCCCTGAGCAGTATACTAGTCACCCTAATGATACCGCAGTACAAATGACTGACTTCAACAATTGGCTTAAGTGTCTGGTGTCACTATCATGGGCTCCAGTATCTGTCTGCTTGGGGTGACATGATTGACAGACTGAGATGGCTTGCCAGAGATGGCCTGCATCTGTCACCCCTGGGTTTCCAGGTACTGGCTAAGTGTCTTGCCACCCCTATAGTGCCTTTTTAGGCTGTGTTCCAAATCAAATTAGCACTGTAACAGCTATACATATATGAAATCAGAGGGTCATGCTGCTCAACACTAGACATCTACATCTCGAGATGCAGCCACTCAAAGCACTCCTCAAAATGGAGAACATTGACATTTGTGCTGTAATGGAGACCTGGTTTACAGCAGCAGACAGCACCTCTGCACTACCAGCCTATAACTCATTCCACACCTGTCAGCCCCAAAACATGGACCATAGCTACAAAGGTGGTTGTGTCTCCATATTAATAATGGATATGCACACATCCACAGTAGTATCACAGCATATGGCATCTGAGATACTTCAGGTACAACTGACATTGGCTAATAGTGCAATCCAGATCATAGCCTGCTATAGGTCCACATCCATGTCCCTAGACTCTTAATCCACATTTCTCAACACCCTGGAAACTATCAAGGTCCAACCCAACACTCTCATACTAGGAGAGTTCAACTAGCCCTCCATCAACTGGGTAAGATACTCAAGCACCAATACACTGGCCGAATGCTTCTGGGAATTCATCAGTTCCAATGCCCTGGACCAGCTCATTCTGACATCCAGTGGAGGAAGCAACATCCTTGACCTGTATTGATTACTAACATATGGGACCATTGCTTGACAATAGTAGTCAACCGCTATCTGGTCAGATCCAACATAGAGTAATCACCATGGGAATCCGCATCTCACCCACACCCCCCGCACAGGTAACCACCTTGAAAAACTTCTCCAAAGCTGACTTTGGACTCATAAGAACAGAGGTGGCTAACTTCACAACACCCATGCCAATGGAAAATACCTGTATGACTGCTGAATCATACACTAATGCACTGTACAAACATACATCAATGCATGGAACTAGCTATACCCAACAGAACCATGACACTCTCCTCCAAACACTGGAGGGCAATCTGGTGGTCCCCTGCCATTAATAACCTGTACAACAGAAGGAAGAAACTGTTGCAGAAAAAGGTGGAGTCCCAAGAGTGGTGAAACTCCCTTATTAGCCTCAACAACAACTTGAGATCCCTCATGAAATCAACTAAAGCTGCCTATGATGACAGAATTGTAGCAGACACTGACAACAATCATACATCCTTTGTTAATATCAGGAACCTCCATGCCAATACCCAGAAGTGCTCTGAGTTACTGCACAATGGTACCTCCTATACTGAACCAATTGATATTACCAACATTCTTGCCAACACATTCAGTGCCAGGTTTACCTCCCCCCCCAGGTGAACAATCAGAATGCCAGAAGAATGCCAGGCACCCAGGATTACTGCTGCCCAGGTTACACCTGCATTGTCCACAGGTAAGAATACAGCTTCCATGGGACCCCAAATTATCCCTGGCTGTGTTCTACATGAACTACAAAGATACCTGGCACCACATCTGTGTGCCCTGTTCAGTTACAGCCTTAAGTCAGGCTTTGTCCATCCCAAATGGCCCAATGCTACAGTCATCCCTCTCTATAAAGGTGTGGCAACTACAGACCCTGGGAATTATCAGTCCAGTAGTCTGAAGTGTCTGATGTGTACAGCTGTGGAGTGCATCATCAGGGACCTGATCGACAAACCTATGGGTAATCTCCTAACTCTGGACCCCACACAGTTTGGCTTTGTGAAAGGAGATCATGCCTGCTCAACCTGGGTTAACGTCTTTGAGTCAGTCACCAGGGCTGTGTATGACAGTAAGGCACTGCATACAACCTACATCAATCTGGCCAAGGCTCTTGATACCATTTCTCAGTCAGCAATTATGGATGAACCCACCAAACTAGGCATCAACCCGTATATCACTAGGGGGGTTGCAGATTGGCTCACAGATAGAACACACAGTGTGAAAGTACTGAGCTCCAAGTCAGACTGCCAGCCAGTCATGAGTGGAGTCCCACAGGGATCAGTCCTGGGTACTCTCCTGTTCAGCATGTACTTCTCAGGAGTCCAGGCCAACACAAAGGAACTCTGGCTGACCAAGTTCACAGACAACTGCAAGCTGGGAGCCATCATTAACTCCACAAGTGATGAAGACATCCTACAGAAAGGCCTCATTGAGACCACTGACGTGTGGAAATGGCCTGAAGCTTAACACCACAAAATGCATCAGCCCCTTTGATAAAATCTCAGTTCCAACTAAGCACCACATCGATGGCAGCCCACTGAACACTGTAGGTGTTATAAGAGCTCTGGGGACACAGATTGACAGAAACCTCTCCTTTAACCACCACATTGCCACTGTGGTCAGGAAACCCTTCTATGTGGCACATCTCATTACCAAAGATTTTGCATCAAGGAAGAAGGAGGTCATCGTCTCTGTGTACTCTTCCCTCATTGGACCAATCATCAAATATAATGGCCCATTTGGCATGTACCTCACTAGACACCTGAAATAGCTGGAGAGGCCACAGAAGTACCTCACAATGAGGATCCTAGGCATTAAACACATGCCCTACACAAACTCAAAAGACTCCAGCTATTCTCTGTCTCATATCACCTACTTAGAGGCGATCTCTGCTTGACTTGCAAAGCCATGTCTGACCCAGCTCTTTTACAATTGCTACATCTAAAAACATCTCAATCTCTCTGCATCACACACTGCAGGGACCTCGACCTCATTACCACAATCAACACAACATGCTGGAGGGACAAGTTCTTCACCCAAAGACTGCACATGCCTTGGAATAGACTTCCCATACATGTCAAGCAAAGCACCTAGATGACCTTGTTCCAGAGAGATCTTGATGAGTGGATGAGTAATAGAAAATTCAACCCAGGGATCCCTCCAGTGGCTCTATCTGATGGGGTCACTGAGAGCTAACGGTGGATGACACAATAGCAGGGCACTTCTATGGGCTAGACTTGTAATGGCACCAGGGCCCTTAGCCTAGTACACATCTATGAACCTATAAGGGGAGTGACATTGGCATGACTGATACAGTAGGCCAGTGGGTGGGTAACTTATCAAAATACTTCTTCCTACAAACACACAGTTACACGCACACTTATACACCCACACACACATTTGCCAGATCTGAGAGCTGAACCCCTGCCTATCTAGTTATATGTACTATAGTGTTACACAGTTATCGCATGTGATACAGACCTTACTGGACTGACAACTGGCCGAAGGTGCTGATAAGGGGAATGACATCAGCAGGACTGATAGTGTATGTCAGTGGGTGGGAAACCTATCAAAATACTTTTCCTACAAACATACACACTTTCACACACACTTAAGACACCCACACACATTTGCCAGATCTGAGACTAGAACTCCTGCCTATCTAGTGATTTGTACTATTGTGTTACACAGTTATTACACACGCTACATAGCTTACTGGGCTGACAACTGGCCAAAGGTGTTGATAAGGGGAATGACATAAGCAGGACTGATAAAGTGGGGCACCAGAACACACACACACAGACACACACACACAGACACAGACACACACACACACACACACACACACACACACACACACACACACACACACACACACACACAGTTGTCAGTATTGAGATTAGAACCCCTACATATCTAGTCATTTCTACTATAGTGTTACACAGTTATTACATGCACTACAGAGCTTATAGGGGTGATCAGTGTCCAATGGTACTTCTAAGGTGAATGAAAGCAGCAGATCTTGTGAAGTAGGACAAAGTGATGTGTACTGAGTGGGAAGATTCTCCTAATACTTGGACCTATGGAGATGCACACACATAGGCAGATGATGTGATATTATAAACTCAACCTTATTACTGTTACATAGTGGGGCTCACCTTTTATGCTGGCACGTGCGACTGTTTACAACTGGTATGCCACTTTCCACAGCAGGACATCACTGTATGCCATTCAGGGTATCCATGTGTGTGACTCACTCTGTCTGTGTCCCCCTGTGTCTCTGTCTGTATCACTGTCTGTCTCTCAATTCCTCACATCTATGTGTGTGTATGTTGCCACCTTCATATATATATATATATATATATATATATATATATATATATATATATATATATGTGTGTGTGTGTGTATCTCACGCAACAGATGCAACTATATCACATATGGGCCACCTACAGCTAGCTGAGGTTAATCCTATCTGATGTGTGGATGTGTGGATGTGTGTGTGTGTGTGTGTGTGGGGGGGGGGACAGTTAAGGTGTACATAGCTGCCTGTATGTACGGACATATATATATATATATATATATATATATATATATATATATATATATACGCAATACAGTCCTATATTCCGATGTGGGTTCCAACATGTCCTGTGATTCTCTACGTGTTGGAGCATGCCCGGTGTGACCTTCTATAGTTAGGGTGGGACTCCAGTCCAGGGTTTTGTGTGCTACAGCCATACTTCTCAAGTGTACACAGGACTTTCATCAGGGTACTAGTTTTGTTTAGCAGACATTTTCTCACACATCTGTAATCTGAAACAGCAATGTATTGTGTCATTACTTAGTGCCAGACATCCTCAGATCATCACAGTGCTTTACCAGAGGAATAGTAGTATAATGCATAGACTGATATGATGGCAGCTATGTAAATTGTGCCCAACAAGGCCATTTGTGAGGTGCGGCTACAGCCAGTGTAGTAATGACACACAGCTGTGTGAACAGTCCAGCAACCTGGTGATATACTGGCTGGGGATCTCCTGCTTGTGTGGTATCTTTCTAACCTAAGATGTCATATCCTTGTGTGAGCATACCTCTGACCTGTACATTTTTTGGTAGGTTCTCCAGGTGTTTGGCTAGAGGTTTCATCCTTTTTACATAAACCTGTGTTTTTATGGCAAGTTAGTTACATATAACTGAAATGTGATGTTACAAAATAATACTGACATTACTGTTTCCGAATACATAACCTTCAGACAATTCTCACTACTGCAAACCCCTCACCCCACCAACTTTCAGATAACACATGCTTATCATTCTACCTCTGTTCCACATTTCTTTCTGCCCTTGTCCAGACATCTTGCTGTCAGAGGTTGGGAGTTATGGGTGTGGGTACAGAGTGCATTCAACTGTGCAGGCATGTTCATTATTTGTAAAAGCAAACATAAGAAAAAGGATTATTGAGAATGACCACTGGCAACAGTACCACACAGTACTTACATTCACTAAAGACTTGGCACCTCTGCTATGCATCCTTCAAGGTGTCAGTAATATGTGTAGTATATTCCACATAGCACTGTGACTTCCAGGTATGTCAGTGGCAGAGCAGTGGGTGTCACTGACATGCATAACAGTTGGCACTGCAGTTATCTGCACATGGCCCTGTCAAAGGCAGCACTGTACCTAAGGCAGTACAAGACAACTGCCAGGAGAACATGCTGGCAAGAACCAGACAATATTAACCACACATACACATAGCTCATTGACCCCTGCATATTGTGGACAGGCAACATGTTTTCATATGCATTGGTACAGCCCTGCCAATGTGCTATGTTGCTATTTCCATGCAAACATATATGTTGCTGCATTTGTGAGGGTATATGGGGGGCACACCTGTCCATTGTACACATTTGCACAGACTTTGCTGGTATATGCTTTACATTTTGGTTCCATTTACCATACTATTGTGCCCTGTCCTGGGGACTGGAGGCATATCAGTAAAGAGTCCAGGTCAGATTGTACTGGCATACATTTGAGTTTCAGACTTCTTACCCTTCATAGCCTTACTGCAACTGCGGGTCCTGCTATGCTATCACTGTGTGAGTCTGTAGGGGGTTAATTCAACATTGATACCATTTGTGTGCCTTTACCAGACATTTCTCTGTGGTTTTCCTATAGCTGACTTGCTGTGTGAGTGTGAGGGGGTGGTTATGGGACCCCCACCTTGACATCCATGCCTGTGACCTATGACCCCCCCCCACTTAGTTGTCCCCACACCTATACTGCAGTGGCATTTTCCACCTTGGGTACTACTGCATACTGTGTGGAGGCCAGTTTTGGCCAGACATTTCCTGGTGGCCAACATAGCTGTCAGTTGTGTACTGCTATCCCAGTAGGCCACCCCATTCCCTTGCATACATGCAGCATTACCATAGATATGCTAGCAAAACATACTATTCCATTCATTTAGTGTTAAGAAGACTGACTTACCTTGTGCTTGCAGCAGTTATGAGGACAGTGATTCAGGGATGCTTATGTTGGATGCACACAGTACACTGCCTATACATGGTAAGTTACAGGTAATGTGATGTGCATCATCCATTTTATTGTGTGTGCAAGTCAGAGAGAGGTGTCAGTCCCTGGGGTGCCTACAGTGTCAGTGTGTGTGCTATCCATTGCCTCTTTGCCATGGCCGCAGCATACTGGTCATGCCTCTGTCTGCCTACGGGGGCAGGCTCAGGGGCCTCCTCCTGTGAGTCCCTCTGTGCCTGTGGGGGACCTTGGCAATGGTGGTGGGATGTGTGGCCCTTCCCTGTGCTGTTCCTGCTGCAACTGTTTCCACAGGATCATATTGTGTAGCATGGCACATACTATGAACATGTGTGCACATGTGGCTGGAGAGTACTGCAAGGCTCCACTAGATATGTCAAGGCAGCCGAACCATGACTTGAGCATTTCAAACACATGCTCTATAATGATCCTGGTTTGTGCATGTGCTTCATTATGGCATTCTTGTGGGGTTATGTGTGCATTTAAGATGGATGTCATCATCCACGGCTCCAGTGCATAGCCAGCATCCCCCACCGGATGGCCATACGGGATGCCCCCACTGGCAAATGCCTGGTACAGCTGTGACAAATGCCAGATGTGGGAGCTGTGATAGCTTCCAGGGCTACCAGCAGACACATTCATGATAATGCCCTGGGCATTGAACATGAACTGTTGATGGAGGGAAGCCCTTGTGGTTTAAGTAGATCCTACCCTGTTCACCGGGTGGTGCTTTGATGTGAATGTGCATGCAGTCTATGGCACCCCCCAGTACCTTCGGGTATTCTGATACACTGTGGAAGAGACACAAGTTGCTGGTCCTCTCCTCACAGGTGTTGGGGAAGTAAATGTGCTCACTGGCATGTGGTAGCATGGCATCCAGGAACTGGTGGAGTACCCTGGATGCAGATGCCTGTGAGACCCCATCATATTCCCAGTTGGTCTTTGGAAAGTACCTGTAGCTAGAATTCTTCAGGCTACATATGCCTTGGTATCCACTGTGATGGGTTCCCCTCTGTTGGTTCTAGCTCTGAGTTGAGGCTGGCACAGCTCGGTGAGTTGCTGAAGCATGTCTCTGTCCACCCTGTAATGCTCTACTATCTCCAGATCATATAGCCCCTGATAGGTTACCCTGGGTCTGAACACTCTTCTCCTTCTCATCGGTCTCTGGCGGATGTCAGCATTACCATCCTCTCTGACCTTAGCCTCTAGCCACATACTGATGGATCAAAACAATGGCAGCCCCTAACATTTTTCCAGTTAAAATTCCCCCGCATTTATACATCAATAGTGCAGAGTTTGTGGGAAAAAACAGACTGTTTTCCATTCTTTATACTGTTGTGCTGCAGATGCTGCCTGTATGATTGGCTGACTATGATACATTCCAGCTGCCACCTATATGAGTCATGGCTTTGATTTGGCCACTGTGAGTGTTAGAGGCATTACTGGAAATTTGTGCATGGTTGCCTTTATTCTGCTGTTGCCCTTTTTTAATTATTTTTTACTTACATCTCCTCCCACTTTCAGCTATGCTGCCACCTGCCAGCTGTATTATTGTGTGCTTTGCCTGGCCCATTGTAAGTTACAAGAGTCTCATATTAGTGATTTCTACTTCATTTCTCCTTTATTGTACTGTTGCCCTTTAATTTTTTTTACATCTCCTCCCATTTTCAGCTATCCAGCCACCTGCCGGTTGTATGATTGTGTGCTTTGCCTGGCCCATTGTGAGTTGCAAGAGTCCCATATTAATGATTTCTGCTTCATTTACCCATTATTGTGCTGTTGCTCTTTATTTATTTATTTTTTTACATCTCCTCCCATTTTCAGCTATGCAGCCACCTGCCAGCTGTATTACTGAGTGCTTTTAATGGCCAGTTGTGTGTGTTGCAGTATCCCATATTGCTATTTGTACTGCATTACCCTTGTTCTGCTATTTCCTTTTTCTTTTCCTATATCCTTCCTGTTTAAGCCCCGGCGCACAGCCCAGACCCATTTAGCTAGTGTAAACAGCAAGAAATGGCCCTCCCCTGGGCGCAAACACACTCCTCTAGTCATAGAATAAGTGTATACAGCCTCAGACAACCCCCTCACTTAGCTGTGCTTAACTAAGCACAAAAACCAGCCAACAGAGCTCCAATGTTCTTACAGCAAGCATGACACATACTTTTTCATGTTAGTTGCTCCTCCTGTCTACACGGTGGTGTTAGAGCATCTACATGGTTAGGTGCAGTGTGACACTTAGAAGAATTTTGTGATTCAGTATAATACCCCACTGTCTTACTCCATAGTTACTGCACAACACAAGAGCCTTTCCCCTTAGCAACCACTGTTCCTTGCCATTGTTTTGATTCTGCTTGCCATTAACTATAATGGCAAAATGCAGCTTTTCCCTGAAAAGTACAGTTTTGTACCTACCATAAATGTAGATGTTCGAGGATTCCATTGCTGCAGTCCTGACTATTGGGTATAGTCCGCGTCCCAGTCGGCCCGAATACCAGAGTATAAGGCTGACGTCGGTCAGGGCGCATTAGACTGACGTCAGTACGTCAGGGTACTAATGCGCATGACCGACGTCATATCCTCAGTCTTTTCTTGCCCCAGATGTCAGAAGACCCAAAAGACAAGTCCCAAAACAACCTGCACCAAAAACATGTATAATATATACAACAATCTATATATATATATATAAAAGATAAGCATGTAAACTCACCTACACAACCACCCCTAAACAGAGGGGAAGGAGGGAGGGTAAATTGGACTGCAGCAATGGAATCCTCGAACATCTACATTTATGGTAGGTACAAAACTGTACTATGTTCTTCGTCTTCCATTGCTGCAGTCCTGACTATTGGGTAGAATCCCAAAGCAGAGGTAAGGGAGGCTGGCAAATTATAAAGTAGCAGGAGCTGACAACATGCCTTGTAAAACAGCTGTGGCAAAACCAGCCCTAGACTTAGAGTATATAGGAAGGTGATAATGCCTAGAGAAAGTATGCACTGAACTCCAAGTAGCTGCTTCCAGAATATCCTTAGTTGCCACCCCTTAGAAATGCTGTAGAAGTGGCAGTAGCCCTAGTGGAATGAGGCCTAATCCCAGCTGGAATCTCCTTGCCATGATGGGAATAACAAAATGCAATGCAAAAGCCAATCCACCTAGAAATAGTTTGTTTTGACACAGGCTTGCCCTGTGAACTCAAAGCAAAAGAAACAAGTAACTGCTGAGACTGCCTAAAATTCTTAGTCCTGCTCAAATAATAACGCAATTGCCTGTGTACATCTAAAGTGTGCAAAATCTTTTCCCCTTTATTTTGAGGATCTGCAAAAACGTAGGCAAATGAATAGTTTGGTTTAAAGCCACACTAGAAACCACCTTAGGCATAAAGGAAGGATTAGTACGTAATGATACCCTGTCCTTATGGAAAATCAAAAAGGGCTCTACTGCCATAAGGGCCTGCAATTCAGACACCCTTCTTGCAGAAGTAATAGCCAACAGAAAAGCAGTCTTCCATGACAAATATTTCAATTCAGCAGTAGCTGCAGGCTCAAAAGGTTGTAGAGTAAGTTTTTCCAACACAAAATTGAGATCCCAAGCAGGAGTAGGAGCTCTACGTGGGGGTCTTACATTCTTTGCCCCTCTAAGAAACTGCTTGAACAAAGGATGCGAAAACAAAGGTGGGTCACAATCATAGTGAGCTGAAATTGCTGCAGCATGAATCTTTATGGAAGAGAAGGACAAACCTTTGTCCAATAATTCAGTAAGATATTGTAGAGCCACACTCAAATTAGGCTCTGAAATCTCCAAATTCTTTGCTGTACTCCAAAATAAAAATCTCTTCCATTTTTCTGCGTACACTCTCCTAGTACTAGGCCTTCTAGCTTCCATAATCACATTTAAAAATTGTTGAGGAAGTTGAGACCTGCTGTGTTTCAACACAGAATATGCCAGGCTGTGAGATGAAGAGATTGAAGCTTGACATTGAGCAGATGACCGTCCTTCTGAGATAACAGATGAGGAAGCAGAGGTAAAGGCCATGGAGGCTTCTTTACCAGACTCCTTAGAAGTGGGTACCAGTGTTGCCGAGGCCAATCTGGAGCTATCAAAATCATCCTTGGCCTGTCTTGTCTGACCTTTAATAGTACCTTTGGAAGAAGCGGTAGAGGTGGAAAGGCATACACATGAAGGTTTTTCCAACTGAAAGACAGAGCATCCACTTTCCAAGCTGTGTGATGAAACCCCTTTGTGCAATACTTTGGCAGCTGGTGGTTTAGTGGAGAAGCGAACAGATCTATGTCTGGAGTTCCCCATGACACTGTCAGTTTCTGAAATACATGAAGATCCAGTTTCCACTCGTGGGGATCCATGATTTGTCTGCTTAACACATCTGCTAAGGAGTTCTGTGCTCCTGGCAGAAACCTTGCCTGAAGATTTAGTTGCAAGCTTAGCGCAGTCTCCCATAAAATCATTGCTTGCCTGCATAGAGGATAAGAATGTGTTCCCCCTTGCTTGTTGATGTACCACATGACAGTTGTGTTGTCTGTTAGAATCAACACCTGCCCTGGAAGAAGTAACTCCTTGAAAGCCATTAATGCAAACTGGACTGCTAACATCTCCTTCATGTTGATATGTAGATGCTGTAGTCTGGCAGGCCACTTGTCTTGTATCCACTTTCCATTCAGATGAGCTCCCAAGCAATGTCCGAGGCATCTGTCGTTAGAATCTGACTTGCCTCTGGCCGGGTCACAGAGAGTCCCTTGTTTAGGTGACATTCCTGAGCCCACCACAAAAATTCCTTTTGAATGCAAGGTATTATTTGAATGACAGTGTCCAAATCCTGGCAGTGCTGTGTCCATACATTTTGAGATACCATTGTAGCTTCCTCATATGCAGTTTGGCATTGGGAAGCACCAGAATACAAGATGCCATGAACCCTAATGCTTGAAGGACTGTCCTTGCAGTCAGCACGGACTGATGAGATAGTTGATGGAAGTAAAGTGACAGACTCTTTTGTTTGTCCGGGGTTAAAAGGCCATCTGGGCTGCTGTATTCAGTCTTACACCCAGAAAGCACATGTCTTGAGAGGGTACTAGACTGGACTTTATTTCGTTCACAGAATACCCTAGGCATCTTAGCACTGCTATAACATATTCCAGATGCTGTAGAAGGTCTTCCTTTTCTTGAGCCAGAATCAGGCAGTCGTCCAAGTAAGGATAGATTTGAATTCCTTGAAGCCTGAAGTAAGCTATCACTGGAGCCAGAACCTTTGTAAATACTCTGGGCGCAGTAGATAAGCCAAAGGGCAATGCAGAGAACTGATAATGAGAATTTCCAGTTCGAAACCGCAGATACTTTCTGCAACTTAGCCTTATAGGCACATGAAGGTAAGCTTCCTTGAGATCCAAAGTTACCATCCAGTGATCTTTGCCCAGCAGAGGTAAAAGCTGTTGTAACGTCAACATCTTGAACTTGGGAATGTCCAAAAACGTGTTGAGGAGAGATAAATCCAAAATTGGTCTCCACGTGTTCCCCTTCTTTGGTACAAGGAACAGGCGAGAATAAAATCCTAGGCCCTTCTCTGACACAGGGACTGGCTGAATGGCCCCTATGTGGAGTAACTGTAAAACTTGCTTGTGAGCCTCTTTTCTTTGTAGAGGAGGAACGTCTGGCATGCCTTTGAAAGGAGGCATTGTATGGAAATAAAATCTGTAACCGTGGTGAATGATATCCAACACCCATTTGTCCTGAGTAATTAAATCCCAATTTTCTTTGAAAAGAGACAGTCTTCCCCCCAAAGGAGCTGCCAGACGAGAATCTGCTGGCAGCTGAAGAAACAGGTCATTGGGTCTGTTTACGAAAGGACTGACCCCTGCCCTCACCAGAAGTCTGAGCAGGAGAACTCCCTGTTCTAGGCCTAAAAGAACTTTGAGCCCTGCCCCTACCACATCTAGACCTACCCCTAGACTGAGAATCATAAGCAGGATATGTCCACCCCTTAGCAGGCCAATTTCTACTAAACTTCGGTGGTTGCACCTGCAAAAAATCTTTAACAGTTTGCATAGACTTAGCTTTGTCCTCCATTTTCTTTAAAACAGCTTCCACAGGCGAACCAAACAACACATCAGACTGTAAAGGAGCATCCAAAATCCTTGTCTTAACATGCTCAGCTAAATTCTGATCCTTCAACCAGGCATGCCTGCGAAGAACAGAGCTGGTAGCAGCCACCCTCGAGGAGGCCTGTACAGCATCAAAACCACATTGCAAAGAATGCTTACCCACTTGTTCGGACACATGAACCAAATCCAGCAACTCTTTACACTCAATACCTTCTGCCAAAGCATCCACCTTAGATTTCAATTGTGAAAGAAGGTAATTCTGATATTTTAACATGTGAAACTGACAATTCAAAGCTCTCATGGCTAGAGTGGAAGAAGTATACACTTTCTTACCCCACCTATCCAAAGCCCTCGCCTCTTTATCAGTGGGGACAGGATTTTTAACCACAGAAGCTTTTACACCCTTAGGCCCCTGGGAAATAGTTTCTGGGTCCGCCCTAGGACTCTTAAACAAATATTTATGAGCTTGGGCACCCTATAATACCTATCAGGCTTAACAGGAGCAGGAGGCAAAGAATCAGGGTTCAGGGAAGCCTCTGCAAAAACATCTTCCACCACATTCAACACAGGAGGAATAGCTAAAGGCCTATGCTGGGGTAAAAACAAGAACTCCCTAAGCCTTTTCCTGGAGTCAGAGTAATCCTGGCCTTCCCATTTAAAGTGCTCCCTCATGGAATGCAAAGTCTCTGAAAATGAGAAATCCTCAGGTGGAGACGCTGTAGGAGTGGAATCATCCACATCAGAATCAGAATAGGTAGGATACTCCTGCAAATCTTCCACAGAAGATTCTGAAGCCTCAGAACCCTGTTCAAAACTCTCAAACTCAGACTCCACCCTAGGCCTCTTATCAGGCGGGGGCATAGAACCCCTAATCATAGTAATCAAATCTTCTGCCATCTTAAGCATATGTTTCTTAGGTACAGAACCTGAAATGGTAGGAGAAGCCCCCACTGAAGCTGAAGTAGGCCTACCTCTCATAGAAGTTTTGGCAACAGAAGGAGAGGCCCTAACTACCTTGGGAAGAGAGGGAAGAACAGTCACCTGAGAAGCCCCCTCAGCCTGGCCTACCTCCTGAGAAGGCACATCCTGTAAGAGTATAGTTTCTGCCTGGGACTCCATGGAAACTCCAGGCAAAACCTCCGGCTCCAGTGAACCTTCCAAAGAACCGACGTCCGGGACTGCCGGTTCCTCAACCCTAGGCTTCACTGTTTTATCCTTGTGCTTCTTGGAGAGCGGCCGGAGCATCCGACGGCATTTTATAATTGCAACGCTTCCCAAACACTAACCTGGCACAGTCTAACCTCCTCTTAATAGTGCGTTTGTTAAACCTAGCACAAGAGCGGCAACCAACAACATCGTGCTCAGGCCCTAAGCAAGGTATACACAAGGTATGATAATCCCTATGAGGTATCTGTTTCCCACAAGAAATACAGTTATTCACTTTATCTGACACACGGTAAAATACAGAGGCAAGAAAAACCAAAATGTTCTACGGGTACTTAGCCAACTCTGTTTCGGTCTGAAACTCCGGTTTGAAATATTTCAATCGCCAACCTGCACTCGCAAAACTGCTTCTGCATCGGACCATGCGGCAAAAAAGACTGAGGATATGACGTCGGTCATGCGCATTAGTACCCTGACGTACTGACGTCAGTCTAATGCGCCCTGACCGACGTCAGCCTTATACTCTGGTATTCGGGCCGACTGGGACGCGGACTATACCCAATAGTCAGGACTGCAGCAATGGAAGACGAAGAACATTGGACTTTTTACAGGCAGTTTTTATTTTCCACAACATCCCGTTTGTGCGGTGCTTCCCTATGATTAATCAGCCGAGATCAGCTGAAAAATAATAAACTTTAATTTTTTTAAATTTAGACAGTATAACATACCAATGGCCATATATTTGGCCATTGGCATGCTTACAGGTTAAGGTCCTTGCTGTCATGGCTCCATTTTCATTTTTGCAGAAATGTATTTGGCTAGTAGCTGAATACATTTCTGCAGCTTGCACTGTTCTTGCACAGCTACCTACCTTCTTCCTGGATCACTATGTTACCTCATTTGCATGATTTTCACCAGCAAATGAGGTAATTAGCATCCCGCATGGGTTTCCATGCAGGAACAGTGTCGGCTTGCTCGTGCATGTCAATAGAGCGTGTTCCTGGATCTCTTGGCAGCCATATTCTGTGCAGGAGCAGCTACACTGCTCCTGCATGGACATTTTAGCTTTGTGAATCCGGCAGATTGTGATAAACATTGACATTTTCCACTATTCCTTCTTAAAAGAAACACATTTAATGAGTGGTTAGCTCAAATATTAACTGAAAGGTTATTAGATTTGAGCATAAGTAGTTAAGCCCTTGCAAAGAACTGGGATAACTGTAGCCTAAAGACAAGATATGTGGTCACATTGAAAGTAAGAAGGGGCTTTTAAGGCAATTATGTTCATAGGTGTGCACTAGGCTAATGGCCCTGGAGCCTTTACAAGCCTAGTTCAAAAAAATTACCCAGGTACCGTGCCACCCAATGTTAGTTCACAGTGCCCCTATCTAGTAGAGCAACTGGAGTGATCCCTGGGATGAACTTTCTGTTACCTCTCCACTCGTCAAGATTTCTCTTGAAGAGGGCCAGCGTGGTTCTCTGCTTGACATGAATCTTATTCCAGATTATGGGCTGTTTTTGGGAGATGAACCTGTCCCTCCAGCATGTTCTGTTAACTTTGGTAATGAAGTTGTGATCTCTGGAGCATGTGGCGCAGGAGGATTGGGATTTCTTTAGGTGCAGCATTTCAAGTAGGGCTGGGCTGGGCTGGACATGGCTTTGTAAGTCAAGCAGAGATCACCTCTAAGTAGACGATGAGACAGAGAACAGTTGAAGTTTCTTGAGTTTGTCCATGTAGGACATGTGTTTAAGACCTAGGATCCACTTTGTACTTTTGTGGCTCCTCCAGCTGTTGTAGGTGTCTGGTCCGGTACATGCCAACCCGAGCGTTATATTCTATGACTGGTCTAATGAGGGATGAGTAGAGAGGGATGATGACCTCTTTCTTCCTGGATGTGAAACCTTTGGTTATAAGATGTGCCATGTAGAAGGACTTTCTGCCCACAGTGGCAATGTGGTGGTCGAAGGTGAGGTGGCTGTTGAGCTGGGTGCCCGGATCTCTTTTGGCCCCTTCAGTGTTCAGTGGGCTCCCATCAACATGGTAATTCATGGGAACTGAGTTTTTTTCCAAAGGGGATGATAACGGATTTTTTGGCATTAAGCTCCAGGCCATGGTTCCAACACCAGTCATTGGTCTCAGAAAGGCCCTTTTGTAGGATGTCTGCATCACTTGGGGAGTTGATAATGACTCCTAGTTTGCAGTCATCAGTGAAATTTGTCAGCCAGAGTCCTTCTGTGTTGGCTTGGATTTTCTGAGAAGTAGACACCAAATATTAGAGGGCCCAGGACCGAGCTCTGTGGGACTCCACTCATGTCTGGTTGACAGTCTGTCTTGGAATCCACAACTTTCACTCTGTGGGTCCTATCTGTGAGCCAATTTGCAATCCACCTAGTGATGTAAGGATTGATGTTTAGTTTTGGTGAGTTTATCAATGATACCTGAGTGGGGAATGGTATCAAAGGCCTTGGGCAGGTTGAGGTAGGCTGTATGCACTTCCTTACCCTCATCCACAAGCCTTGGTGACTGCCTCGAAGTCAATCAGGTTCAGCAGGCAGGATCTCCCCTTGACAAAGCCAAACTGTGTGGGGTCAAGAGTTTGGAGATTGCCTATATCTTTATTAAGCAGGTCCGTAATGATGCGCTCCATAGCTTTGCATACCAGACTCATCAGGCTAATGGGGCAATAGTTCCCGTGGTCTGTAGTTGCTCCCCCTTTATGGAGCAGGATGACTGTAGCAGTGTGCCATTCATTAGGGACATAGCTTGAGGTAAGGCTGTCACTGAACAGGGCACACAGATGTGGGGCAAGTTCATTTTGTAGCTCATGTAGGATGCAGCCAGGGATATTATCAAGTCCCATGGACGCTGTATTCTTGGCTTTGGACAATGCAGCTTTTACCTGTGCCAAAAAATGGTGGGTACCAGGCTTTCTTCTGGTATTGTGATAGGGCCCTTGTGGGGGGAGAGATGGGTAAAGCTGGCACTGAATTGGTCGGCCAGTATGATTGCTATATCTGTTGACTCAGTATAGGAGGTACCATTATGCAATAACTCAGAGCAAATCTGGGTATTGTCTTGGAGGTTTTTTATATAGCTATTGAAGGCTTTGTGGTTGTTTTTGGTGTCAGCCACAATTCTGCCTTCATAGCTGGCTTTAGAGGACATGATAAGGGATATCAGCTTTTTGTTGAAATTGATAATGGAGGTTTTCCAGTCTTGTGACTTCATTTTTTTTTGCAACAGTTTCTTCCTTCTGTTGTAGAGTTTATTGATGGCTGGGGACTGCCAGATTGGCTTCCTTTTTTTGAAGGAGCATGTCTTAGTTCTATTTGGTATGGTAAGGTCCATGCATTTGTGTATGTGCTTGTACAGTGCATTGTTGTATGATTCAGCAGTCATGCAGCTATTTTCCATTGGCATGGGTGCCGAAAAGTTAGCCACCTCTGTTTTTAGGAGCCCAAAGTTGGCTTTAGAGAAGTTTTTCAGGGTGATCACCATTTTACAGTGGCTGATAAGTTATTATATACAAAGGGAGAAAATCCCCACAACAGACAAAAACACAGATTGAAATTCATTTACAGAGATAATACTAGGATATATTGTGATCAAGAATACATGTACTGCAAGTAGGAAGACATTGCAGAAGTGGATAGCCTATCTGAAGTAAATACATAGTTATTCAAAATATACTATATTTCTAATATATGGAGGTGATACGAGTATTCTGCTGCCAAAACAGACAAAGGAATAGAATGAGCAGAAGGGAAAATTAAGAACATGGACAGAGAGTTGATTAGAAAAATGAGAATATTATGGAAGGAACCTGTACTAAGTGAAAATGTTAGTATTGATAGTGGCCAATAAATCTATGACAAGAAAATGGAAGATCAAAGACTAATCAATAAGAGGTGGTAAAGTGATTATAGAGATGGAAAATATGTAACAGAACTATTAAGGGATCAGAAACAGATCTTCATATAAAGAAAAATAAGCCGTATGGGATGCTGTATTGGAATCTGAGCTTGAAGAGGATGTTGACATAGAACTAAATACCTCAGGTCTATAGCTATTTAATAATGTAGACTGGATATACCGTGAGAAGACATGGGTCCAGTTGTTAAGACACGTAGAAGAGTGTGAATAAAATAATACAGCCACTAACTGATTTCTGCTCTCAAGTTGTATGTAAATAATCTGTTTTCATTAATAAGTTAGTTAAAAGTTTTTGTTTATTGAGGAATGTTAAACTAAACATGGGATTAAGACTGAATAGAAAAGATGATTGGGATAATTTGATTTGCATACTTAGCAATACCAAGTTATTGCTAAGAATATAAGCACTGACCATCTGACATGAGGCTGCTTTATTAGTATTGTCTAAACATATAATTATAAAACTGTTACACTGACAATCAATGCCAAAATAACAAGTACTGCACTATGCACGGGAAGTGCACAGCACAGTACACAAGTATTTACATTACTCAAAAAGAAAACACGGAGAATATATAAGCAAAACAAAGAAAACTTGTGAGAATAGAGAATGATCAGAAGGGTAGAAAGGTTACAGCTTGTAGCCTTGAGCAAGCTAAAACAATTTCAATGGTCTGTACAAGGTGAAGATTTGAAGCTTGAGTACATATTCTGAAAAACAGAGCAATGAGAAATATGAAAAGTGAAGGCTGACAAATTAAGGGTCTGCCCTGTGATTCATAAAGACTACTGTTAGTGGGTAGCACCATTTCAGCTGTTTTCCTGCTGGTGGTATCCCTTCATGATTCAGAGATGGGCCCTTCACCGTGAATCTGCATGGTCGAGAATCTCTGCAGCAGGCCATCTTCTTGGCTGAGCGACATCCCAATGAGCCATTCTGGGGGGAGCCGCCTATGCTAATTTATCATGTGCCCTACCCCAGAAATGCCTGTTATAAGGCATATACACAGCCGAGCTATTCAAAGAATCAGCCTGATCATGCTCACCAATTACCTTCAGTATGAGACTGCATTACAGGCAAGTACCAGGGAGTTCAGTGGACAGGTACTGGTGGTGGTAGTGTTGTGCGTATCTGCATGCGAGTATATGCAGAAGATGCAGATGTGTGTGTAGTGTGTGACTGTCCACCTGGGTGGTTGCAGTTGGGGGGATAGGCAAGATGAGTTTGTGTGTTTGGGTGAGTGTGTCTGAGTGAACTTTAAGACGTGTGTGGCTACCCTACCTCTAAACTCCCACAGACTAATGTGAAAACCCTCAAATACTGTGGGAGGGGACAATAAACACCATGGAATTTTGAATATTAGCGTACGTCAAATAAAACTGAACAAATGGGGAAAAGCTTCAAACCCGGAACCCAGGGCAGATTGATCAGCTTCTTAGTACACAGCTTTAGTCCTCAGCACTAACACTAGACACCAGGGACACACTAAATATTATCCCTAGTCTCTTACAGTTGAACAGTAGGAAAAGGCTTCAAACCATGTACCATTAGAAAAGAATACAGCTCATTAAAGCAGAGTTTCAGTTCTCTATGTTAAGGCCCTATTACATTATGTAATTCCTGAAGCGTCATTATTGACTGATTAATACTGAGTTACAAGGAACAGAGCAAGAATGCAGCTGTTCTGTAAAATCAGCAGCAGTTGTAAAGGATGGGGTGTGTTCGTGTTGGGGCTGCCATACTTCTAAACAGCCATACTCAAGACTTATAGATAAAGCAAAGTGCATCATTAGATAACACCAGGGAGAAGTTTAAAATTACTTGGAGTCACTTAAGTTTTTAAGTCTTTTATTTGTAACACTTTCCATGAGCACAGGGTCAGCTTTTAGAATCCTGCACCTAGTATTTCTTCAAAATTGGTGTGCATATACACACACAGACAGTCTTAGCCATGGATAATATTGAAATGGGAAATGATACAACAGTTTTCTATTGAGTTCAGCTGTGAACTTTGTGAATCTTACTTTGAAGGAAGGGTGTAACCTCTGCCTTCAAAGGGATGTGGTGAAAGTAATGTGCACTGAAAACGTACAAGATACAGTAGAATTTCTCAGTGAGTTTGATCACTGACTTGCTGGTCCAGAGTGTGAATTAATATCAGCAGATTGTACTAAACTAGCAGAAGTAATGTAAACATTTGAATTAATGTTATGAAATTATTTATATTTGGAAGGACATGGGCAAAGAGAGCAACAGCTAGAAAGATTTAGCCGCCAATATATTAACTGCATAAGCAAAAGTTTGTCTATAATGTTGGTTGACTACCTTAGTCAGAATTTATTTTGGATGTTGAATTAAAAAAAAAAATAACATTTTTCATTGCGAGCAGTGTAGTTTGGTTATAGTACCCACAGATTCATATCACTTAGATATGTGCAGTGGTAACATATTACACCTGTAAAAACTGAGAAAACCATACTGGGAGCAGACATTACTGCCTCTTAAAGTGTCTTTCTAACAGAAAGTAAAGCAATAATGTATGGACACAAGCAGTTTTCTAAGTAAACAATGAACAATGCTTACTCTGCAAAGTAAACCATGGATTAACTCATTCCCTCTAATGGAGCTCTGGAAGTTTACACTACAGCTTCCAATGGGCAGAATAAAATTATGTCCTCCCATTTCAAATGTTCATATCTCTGGAACTATAGGGGCTACTAAAGTATAAATGACAAACTCTTCAGCACAAACGTACAGTTATGTACACTTACCATAAATGTAGATGTTCGAGTTTATTCACTGTTGCAGCCCTAACCAATGGGTTATCCGGCTCCCGGTAGCCCTCGATTGGCCAGAATACCAAAGGTAAGTAAAAATGACATCAGCTGCCATCGGTTGTAAAGGACGTCAGGGTGGTTCGATACAAAAGGAGGCAGCCAATGTCACTTCCTCAGTCTTTCTTGCCACAACAGTCAGAAGCCCCCAGAAAACAAGGCTTAAACCAAAAGCCATTTTGGCAAATAATACAAAATTTAGCCTGTACCTTAGGAAAAGAGAAAAGGGGGAAGGAGGGAGGGGAAACCAGGACTGCAACAGTGAATACACTCAAACATCTACATTTATGGTAAGTGTACACAACTGCACTATGTTCATCATGTTTCACTGTTGCAGTCCTAACCAATTGGTTGATTACCAAAGCTCAGAGAAAAGGGAGGAGGAACCAACAGAATCAAGGATTGGAGATAATGCCCTGCAGAACAGCAGTGGCAAACCCTGCCCTGGCTCTTGAAAACAAAGGTAAATTATAATGCTTTGTGAAAGTGTGAACAGAAGACAATTTGGCAGCCTCCAAACTGTCTTTAGTAGGGACACCCCTTAAAAAGGCTGCAGAAATTAAGCTGTTCTAGCTGAGTGGGTCCTAACCCCTTGAGGAGGAACCTTGCCATGACAGGAATAACAAAAAGTAATACAATGTGCAATCCGTTTAGAAATAGCCTTGCCCTGAGCTCCAGGGGCAAAACTGACCAATAACTGTGCTGATTTTCCGAAGGTCTTTAGTCCTGTCCAGGTAAAACCTGAGCTGTCTATGCACACCAAGAAAATGTAGGATTCTTTCACCTCTATTTCGAGGATTAGGAAGGTGTATGGACTGATTAAGTCAGGCTAGAAACCACCTTAGGCATAAAGGAGGGGTTAGTCCTCAGAGAAACCCTATCTGCATGGAAAACAAGAAAAGGCTCCACGGCCATTAAAGCCTGCAGCTCCAAAACCCTCCTTGCCGAAGTTATAGCCAAGAGAAAGGCAGTCTTCCACGAGAGAAACTTTAAGTCTGCAGTGGCAGCTGGCTCAAAAGGAGGAAGAGTGAGTTTCTCTACAACAAAATTAAGATCCCAGGCTGGAGTAAGTGCCCTTCTGGGAGGTCTTAAGTTGCAAGCACCTCTGAGAAACATTTTCATCAGGGGATGAGAGAAAATGGGTTGTTCAAAACAATGAGCAGAAATGGCTGAAGCATGGATCTTGATAGTGGAAAAAGAAAGACCACCCTGAAGCAAATCAGCCAGGTATTCCAGAATCAGAGGAAGGGTAGGCTGAGAAGAAGATTCCCCTCTAGCCTGCATCCAATGCGAGAACATTTCCCATTTGTGAGCATAAGACTTCCTAGTGCTAGGCCTCCTGGCCTCCCTCAGCATGTCAACCACCTGCTGGGAAAGGGAAGAAGAAAAGGATGGAGTCATACAATGAGGCATGCTGCCAAATGGAGAGACTGAAGATGAGGATGTAGAATGTTTCCTCCTTCCTGAACCAAAAGATCTGGCTTCAGAGGAAGATGCCAAGGAGGAAATTGGGAGAGACTGCGAATCAGCAGATACCAATGCTGTCTGGACCAGTCCGGAGCTATGAGAATAGTCCTTGGTCGCTCATCCCTGATCTTCAATAATACTCTGGGAAGAGGAGGGAAGGCATAAACTGATAGCAGCATCCAAGGGAAGAACATAGCATCCACTTTCCAGGCTCTGCTGTGATGCTGTCTGGTGCAATAAAGAGGTAGAAGATGGTTGTCTGGAGAGGAGAAAAGATCCACTTGAGGAGTGCCCTAACGTTGAATGATGCTCTAAAAAACTGCTCTGTTCAGCTGCCACTCATGTGGATCCAGGGTCTGTCTGCTCAACTGGTCTGCCAAAACATTGAGCCTTCCTGGAAGAAACTGAGCTAGGAGATGCAGGCCCAGGGATGCTGCTATGGACCAAAGACTCATGCTCTGTCTGCATAGGAGGTAAGAATGACTCCCTCCCTGCTTGTTGATGTACCACATATGACTGTGGTGTTGGCCATCCTGACAAGCAGGGTCCCTGGAGAAAGAAGATGCTTGAAAGCTAGTAAGGCCTGCTGGACTGCCATCAACTCCTTTAAATTTATGTGCAGGTGCATCTGCTGGGCATTCCAACTTCCCTGTATGCATCTGCCATCCAGGTGAGCTTCCCAAGCATAGTCCGATGCGTCTGTGGTAAGAACTTGAGTGGCAAGGGGTGGGTGAAAAGGCATGCCTTTGCTCTGTAGACAGGCTGTTGCCCACCATAGAAACTCTGCAGACATGGAAGAAGAGGAATTATCACATCCAGTGTGTGTTGACACCAAATGTTCTTGAGGTACTATTGCAATTTTTTCATATGCAGTCTTGCATATGGAATCGTGAGAATGCAAGAGGCCATGAATCCCAGAGCTTGCAGGTATTTCATTGCAGGGAGCTGGGACAGGCTTGCCAAGTCCTTGAGGTAAACTAAAAGAGTTGTCTGCTTCTCCTGGGTGAGATACATCATCTGGGCGGTTGTGTTCAGACTCGCTCCCAGGAATGTTCTCTCTTTGGATGGCACCATGTTTGATCCTCATTGAGAGTGTAATCCAGGGAAGAGAGGAGTCTTTACAAATTCTAGATCCTTTAATAGCTGTCCCTGAGAATTTGCTTGAATTAGACAGTCGTCCAAGTATGGATAAATCTGAATTTTCTTCTGCCTGCAAAAAGCAATGACTGGAGCCAGGCACTTTGTGAGAACTCTGGGAGCAGTAGATAAGCCAAAGGGCAGCAGAGAGAATTGAAAATGTTGCTTGCCCACCCTGAAATGAAGGTATTGCCTGCAACTTTCCCTGATAGGGATGTGCAGATAAGCTTCTTTGAGATCCAACTTTACCAGCTAGGAATCCTTTTCTAACAATGGCAGCAACTGATGCAGAGTGAGCATTTTGAACTTTGGAATTATCAAGAAAGAGTTCAGGATGGACAGATCTAGGATAGGACGCCAGGTGCCTTCTTTTTTTGGAACTAGGAAAAGTCTGGAATAGAAACCCTGACCTACCTGTTGAGCAGGAACTGATTCTATTGCTCCCAGAAGTAACAGAGACAAAATTTGCTTTTCTACTTCTGCCCTTTGGTTTGGAGGAGCATCCGGGAATCCTTTGGGTACTGGAAAGTTGTGGAAAGAAAACTTGTGTCCTAGGGATACAGCTTTGAGTACCCATTTGTCATCCATGATGGTGGCTCAGACATTTTCAAAAAGGGCCAACCTTCCCTAAAGGACTCTACGGGCAGGCAAGAATAGGTAGAGGTTGGACAGAGTCATTGAGAATGTTTAGATTGAGATGCAGGCTTAGGACTTCCTGCCTTGGAAGAGGAAGCCTGCCAATGCTTAGACCTTTGAGGGATAGCCACCTGTCTCCTAGAAGATTTTTAACCTCTAGTCCTAGAACGGTTCTGTCTACTGGTATCAGGGAAAGTCCAACTCTTAGAAGGGTAATTCCTGCCCAAAGCGAGGAGGCTGAACTTGCAGAAAGTCTATCTGCATAGACTTGGCCTTGTCTTCCATCTTCTTGAGCAGTTCCTCTGCTTTGCTGCCAAAAAGACTGTCCTTATGCAAAGGTACATCTAAAAGCTTAGCCTTGACAGGCTCTGGTAGGGGCTGCTCCTTGAGCCAACAGTGCCTTCTAATAACAGAGCCAGTATCTGTAGCCCTACAGGAGGCTTCTGGAATGTCAAAACCACAATGTAATGAATGTTTATTGACAAGACTGGCAGAATTCAGCAAATCCTGCATATCCTTACTCTCCACCAAAAGAGGCACACCTGCTATCCTAGACTTAATAGCTTCCAAGATGTGCTGCTGGTACTTCAGCATATGAAAAAGACAATTAGTAGACCGAATAGCAAGAGTGGCAGAGGTATAAACCTTTTTACCCCACCTATTTAGGTTCCTAGATTCCTTGTCAGAAGGAACAGGATTTTTAGTAACAGTGGCCTTAACTCCTTTAGGGCCCTGAGAAATAACCTCTGGATCAGCCAATGGATTTCTGAAAAGAAACAAATGAGAATCAGGGACTCTGTAGTACCTGTCAGGTTTCCTGGGAGCAGGAGGAACCAAATTTGAAGTCAAGGAATTTTCCAGAAAAACATAATCAACCACCTCCAACACAGGTGGGATAGCCAAAGGCTTATTTCTAAGGCAAATCCAAAAACTCCCTAATCCTTTTCTTAGAAAGGGGATAATCCTGACTTTTCCATTTAACATGTTCCCTGAGAGTATTTAAAGCATCACCAAAAGAGAACTCTTCTGGAGGAGAAGCAGAAGGGATGGACTCCTCTGCATCTGAATCCTCAAAAGGAGGGAAAGCCTGAGAAACTTCCTCTTCATCAACAGAAATGCTAGAAGTATCAGAACCTGAATAAGACAAAGCCTCAGGAGAGACATCCCTACCTCTTTTTGAAGGAGGATGCTGTGAACCCCTAATAAGAGTCAAAAGGTCATCAGCCATTTTAACCATTTGAGAATGAGGGGAATGAGAGGAAACTGGAGCCTGTTTCTTCACAGGCTTATGACTGGAAGATTTACCTGCAAGTCTGAAGGACTCGGGAGGCCTTGCAACCGCCGAAGTTGCAGCCGAAGTCGTCAGTATGAGCTTGCTGTCTGAATGAAGAATGGAGGCCTCAGACACCTTAGCAGCTCTGGATCCAGCTGAAGAGGCAACAGGCAGAAGGTCAAAGACAAAATGGAAGCCGAAGGCCTGGGGGCCTCTGAAATGGTCTCAACAGAGGCCTGCAGTTAAAAATCTGTGGGCTGCAGGGGCTGCAAAGGTGCCTCACTGACTACCGCATGACTGACGACCAACTTATCATCCGAGGACTTGACCTTTGGAAGCCTGTCGTGGTCCTTATCCTTACGTTTCTTGGGGATATCAGAAGCTTGAAGATCAGCGGACACCATACCGACAAACTTAGGCCAAACTCCAAAATGTTTAGCTAAAAGCTCAGCCCGACAACGAATAGTACGGGGATTTAAGGAAGCACAGAGATTACAATTAGGAACATCGTGGTCAAGGCCTAAACAAGTAATACAATATGAATGAAAATCTCTATGGGGAATCTGCTTTCCACAGGTAAGATAATCATTAACCTTTTTTAACATTCGGTAAGGCAAGAAAAGAGGATCCCCAATGGGGTATTTAGCTGTAGTTGACTTCAACTTTGTAGTCGGAAACAAAAAAGGTAAACTGCCAACCGGCACTCGTGCAAGAAATGCTTCTGCTTCGGGCTCCGCGGCAAGGAAGACTGAGGAAGTGACGTCAGCTGCCTTCTTTTGTATCAGACACCCTGACGTCTTTTACAACAGACAGCAGCCGATGTAATTTTTACTTACCTTTGAGATTCTGGCTGATCGACGGCTACCGGGAGCCAGATAACCCATTGGTTAGGACTGCAACAGTGAACCACAATGAACATCTACTTTTACAGTGGTAGTATTCTTTAGGTTCTAGCTCTTAAAATTCATAAGTCACAGTACATATAGTAACTATTACATTTGTAATACTTTGTAAACAACTTACAATATCTCAGCATCCACTCAATTTGTACACAGAGCAGCAGCAATTTGTTCATCCAGAGGTTTTATATAAGGCTAAGAGGTACTGTGTTACTTCGCTGTTGAGATATTTAAAAAAAATATGCAATTGAGTACAACTTTACTTGCACTAGACAAAGGCCAACTATCAATGCAAATGAGTTTGCCATTGTGTAACCTAAGATGAAAGCTTTTAATACCTTGTACATAGCATGGTTTTGGAATTAATATGATCATGCAATATTTGATGCCTACAGGGATCAGTGGGAGTTAAATGCAGATACACCTGGAGGCATCACTCAGATGTAATGAGTTAAGTAAGCATGGCAGAAAGGAGACTTACAGAACATAATTGACATGCAATCTTCAATTATGGTTTCAATTCAATTTTTCTTTTTACTTTTATTACTTAGTTTGCTAGGAGTGTGTTGAACAATAAGTTTTTGCTATGAAGTACTGATAAAGCTGGCAACAAAATAAACAGCTGAATCTGGATAGCAGTGGGTGAGAATGTTGCTTGGGAGCAACTGAAATCTGCAATTCAATGAGTGCCAAATTGCATAATTACACTTTCACTGAAGTTACTGTTGCCCTGAACTCAATGCTAGTCATTTATTAAATTGCAATAGGAGAATAAAAGAGTTGGGGAAGGAATGTGCTCATGTACTGATGGGATTAGAACTGGTTACAGAATAAGAGCAGGAAGATATAGCATATTAGAAAAACACATCTGTAATGGGATGCCTGACAAAAGGAGGAGATGACTGGGTTACACAGATCCAGGAAAAATAGGAGAGCTGGATTAGTTTGCATGAAAGATAGATTAAAAGTGAGGATGCTCTTAGAATATTGTTCAGCTGTAATCACTGCACTTGGAGAAAACAAAGGCATATTTTGGTTCATTTCAAAATGTTTTTCAGATTTTGATGTTGCTTTGAAGATCTGGGCAGACTTACAAAATTGAGAAGAGACGTGATTCTTGAAAATGACTACTGTATTCAGATTAGAAAAAGGTACAATTCTTTTTTGTCAAACTGAGGAAGTTAATTTCATATGCTGTAAGCAGTTATGTTCAGGGTTTTAATTTCCTAGAAGCCGAGACCTCTAAAGACTCTCTCAAAGCACATAACACTGCTTAAGAATACCATCACACTCTGAATGGTGAGATGATCTCAGAGTGGCAACAGACTTTGCCTTAGGGAGACTCCTCAAAAGATGCACTTTTTATTAGATTTAGAGCACTTAGAAAGTCTGTCAAGAGGATTTTCCAATATTTACAGCTTGTATAATACAGTGACAAAATGTTGCACAGTCTACAGTGAAGTGCAACAGGGCTGACATGGAGAGGCATGTCGCTGATAACTGGTATACAAATGTTTCTAAAGGCATTATCTTACTATGTAATTAAGCGTAGTTGCAATGTATTGAAATAGCTGTGGACTGCCCAGCTCTGAATGAGGGAGGAGGCTGTTTTAATCTCTCTAGTAGCCCCCTGCCCATCGCCAGTTCTGTCAACCTTCCCTACATTATATCCATTCTAAGACTGGGGCTGGCCTGGAACATAAGCCCATTCTGGGGGATTGTGTCACTGACCGTTTTCACCAGGGGAATTTTTAATTTATGATCTACTTCTTGATCCCCCCTCTCCGCATTCTCCTATCATGTCTGAGGGCTACTCCCTTCTATGGACCACACACTCACAGACATACACACCTCCCTGCAGGGAATGCCTAGACAAATGCAGTCACCTCTCTTCCCTGGGATGGTCCCACCATACCTCCCTGCCAGTGCCTCAGATGCAACTGAAACTTTGTTACCCAGACCAGGTTGAGGCTTTATCCCCTCGATGTCACAAGTGCTGTCAAAGATGAGAATATTGTTGAGGGTAAACAGTGCAGTTTTATTTGGCTGATTGTTTCAGTTACTATACTAGGTAATGCCCCTTACAAAGTTGGAACCAACCATAGGTGGGGCGTAACAGTGTAAACATCTAGTTTCTATAACTGTTGGACAGCAAGTCTCATGCACTATTATCTAGTTACCTTAATTCTCAATTGATTAAGATTGTTACCCAATAAAGGGAGTTTTAGGAATATAACTGCTATAGCAGCAAAAAAAAAAAAAAACGTACTAAAACTAAAGTTTCCCCCAGCCACAAGTAATACGAACAACAGAAAATAGGCAAGGAATACACCATGCAAGTCTTTTAATAAAACCACAAAACACAAAGATTGAGCAGAGCTCTTTCTCTTAATTCCAGTATGTGTTTTTTGCTGCTGTTTTTGGATTGTTTTCTTCGTCTGGAACACATTTGTAGAATCAGCCTGGTGTATTTGTTACTTCAAAGACCAGGAGTGGTACCAATACTACTTCCAAGAGACTACAGAAAGTACAGTTTTGTACCTACCATAAATGTAGATGTCCGAACTGGATAGCATCTGCAGTCATAACAACTGGGTTGTCCTGTCGTCAGGCAGCCCTTCGGTCGGCCGGATTCCAAAGTCTGGGTCCGGCTTCGGCTGATGTCGCACTTCACCCGACGTCATCTCTGCTGGTCTTCGGGTATAAAGGCATCAGCCGACGCCATTTTCCTCAGTGTTTCTTGCCCCAGATGCCAGTTGCCCTCTTGGAAGGCTAAATTTTGGATAAATGCCAATGTTTCCAAAAAGATAGAAGGCAAACACAAAAAATAAGCATGTATGTACATATATACAAACAAATACACCATAAGAGACTCCCCCTCCCCAGCTAGCTATTAGGAGGATAAATACCCTAGGAGTACCACAGAGGGGAAGGAGGGAGGGTAATCCTGACTGCAGATAATATTCAGTTCGGACATCTACATTTATGGTAGGTACAAAACTGTACTATGTCCTTCATGGATGCATCTGCAGTCATAACAACTGGGTAGAATACCATAGCCAACTAGGGGAGGAGGATGATAAAATTATGGTGTGGTTAGGATCCCTTGCAATACAGCAGTGGCAAACCCTGCTCGGGATCTAGAATATAGAGGTAAATTATAATGCTTGGCAAATGTATGCACGGAGGTCCAAGTAGCCGCCTCAATAATGTCCTTGGTTGCCACTCCTCGTAAGAAAGCTGTGGTAGTGGCTGTAGCCCTTGTAGAATGAGGCCTTATGTTCTGTGGAATTGGTTTTCCATGGAAGGAGTAACAAAATCTTATGCAATTTCCTATCCATTTGGAGATTGTCTGTTTGGAAATTGCTTTTCCTTCCCTCCCTGTTGCATAGGCTACCAAAAGCTGGTCAGTTTTTCTGTTACTTTTGGTTCTGTCCAGGTAGTAGCGTAGCTGTCTATGTACGTCCAAGGTATGCAGCATTCTTTCCCCTCCGTTTTGTGGATTGGGAAAGAAGGTAGGTAGGTGGATTGCCTGGTTTAAAGACACTCTGGATACCACCTTAGGCATAAATGTAGGATTAGTTCTCATGGACACCCTATCTTTATGGAAGATTAGGAAGGGTTGTACTGCCATTAAGGCCTGTAGTTCCGAAACCCTCCTTGCTGAGGTAATTGCCAGTAGGAAAGCAGTTTTCCATGATAGGTGCTGTAGATCTGCTGTTGCTGCTGGTTCGAACAGAGGGAGTGTCAACTTTTCTAGCACAAAGTTCAAGTCCCATGCTGGTAATGGTGGTTTCCTTGGAGGTTTTACATTCTTGATCCCTCTGAGGAACTGCCTGAGTAGAGGATGTGAAAAGACAGGTGGATCAAAGCTGTATTCTGCTGAAATAGCTGATGCATGTATCTTGATGGAGGAATAGGACAGGCCTGTATGTAAAAGCTCTGCCAAATACTCCAGAATGTTTGCAATATCTATATTCAACACATCTTTTCCTCTTTCAGTACTCCAAATGACAAACATTTTCCATTTTCCTGCATAGTTCCTTCTTGTTGAAGGTCTGCGGGCTTCAAGGATAATGTCTTTAACCCTTTGGGAAAGATCTGGCTTAGTTGCTGCTATGTGATGTTCCAGGCAGTCAGCTGCAAAGTTTTTAGGTTTGGATGCATGATGCTGCAGTTGTTCTGAGTTAACATCAAAGGCATCAGGGGTATTGACCACATTTTCTCCCGAGACATGCTCCTCAGCAGTGGGTACCAGTGTTGTCTTGGCCAGTTCGGAGCTATCAGGATTATCCTTGGACATTCCTCTTTGATTTTCAGTAATACCTTGTGTATCAAGGGAAGAGGTGGAAATGCATATGCTGTCAGACCTGTTCAGCTGAAGGAAAGAGAATCCACATTCCATGCAAGTGGGTGGAATGTCCTTGTGCAGAATTTTTTGAGCTGGTGATTGAGAGGGGAAGCGAATAGATCTATTTGTGGCATTCCCCATTTCTTTGTGATGGTCTTGAAGATGTCTGGGTGTAGCATCCATTCGTGAGCATCCGAGGTGGTTCTGCTTAACATGTCTGCTAGGGTGTTCTCTTTTCCCGGTACAAAT
This sequence comes from Protopterus annectens, assembly GCF_019279795.1. Taxonomy (NCBI): domain Eukaryota; kingdom Metazoa; phylum Chordata; order Ceratodontiformes; family Protopteridae; genus Protopterus; species Protopterus annectens. The sequence continues at coordinate 211,705,229 of NC_056727.1, read as the reverse complement.
ATTGCCTGTAACTGGATGTTGTAGCCGAGAGCCAGATTCCAAAGGTCCAAAGTCATTCTGCATAGGGGGTATGAATGAGTGCCTCCCTGTTTGTTGATGTACCACATGACTATGGTGTTGTCTGTCCTTATCATCAAATGGCCTTCTTTGAGGAATGGTCTGAATTTTGGATTGCCAGTTTTACTGCCAGCATTTCTTTTGGTTTATGTGCAAGTGCAGCTGGTCCTGAGTCCACAATCCTTGCACGCATTTGTCCAGCATGTGCGCCCCATCCTAGGTCTGAGGCATCTGTTGTGATGGTTTGGCTTGTTCGAAACTTGTGGAAGGGTAGGCCTGGGTTTGACTGGCATGCTTGGGCCCACCAGAGGAATTCCTGTTTTAGGCATGGGATTAATGGTATTTCTGCTTCTAGGCTGTGCCTGTGTTGAGACCATAAATTCTTTAGGTACCACTGTAGTTTTCTCATATGCAGTCTGGCATGTGGTACCAAGATTATGCATGATGCCATGAAGCCCAAGGCCTGCAGAACTTTTCTTGCTGTTAGTTTGTTTTGTCTTGTTAATGCCAAGAAGTAAAGAGGGAGTTCTTTTTGTTTTTCTGTAGTTAGGAATGCCATTTGTTTTACTGTGTCCAATTCCGCGCCCAAGAATGTTCTTGTCTGGGATGGTATCAGCCTTGACTTTTGTAAGTTGACTGTGTATCCCAGGGCTTGTAGCAAGTAAATGACCCTTTGTAAATCTGTTGTCAGCTTGCTTTTGTTGTCCGCTTGTAGCAGGCAGTCGTCCAGGTATGGATAAATTTGGATTCCCTGTAGTCTGCAGTGAGCGATTACTGATGCCAGGCATTTTGTGAATACTCTGGGCAGTAGATAAGCCAAAGGGCAATGCTGAGAATTGATAATGCTCTGATCCTGCAAGAAATCTGAGGTATCTTCTGCAATTGGGTCGAATGGGGACGTGCAGGTATGACTCCTTGAGATCTAGAGTTACCAGCCAACACTCCTTGCCCAGCATGGGAAGAAGTTGCTGTAGGGTCAGCATTTTGAATTTTGGGACAATGATATATGTGTTTAAGATGGACAGGTCGAGAATAGGTCTCCAACTTTTCTCTTTTCTTGGTACTAGGAAGAGTCTGGAGTAGAATCCTTTGCCCTGTTCTGTTATTGGTACTCTTTCCACAGCTCTCATCTTGGATAATTTGGTTATCTGCTGTAGAGCTTCTATCTTTTGATTTGGAGGCAGGTTTGGCATTCCTCTTTTTACTGGCAAGGTGTGGAAGTGGAACCGGTAGCCTTGGTCTATGGTTTGCAAAATCCACTTGTCTTTTGTGATATAGTGCCAATTTTTCAAAAATGAGGCTAACTTTCCGCCTAATGGTGCTGCTATTTGCTCCCTGGTAGGCGGAGTTAGAGTCAAGTCACTGTGATTGTCCTGTTGCAGTGGCAGTGGTTGTGTCTGTGCCTCTTATTACCTTGCCACTGTCGTCCTCTGTAGGCACCTCCTCTGGGTTGATTTCTGCCTCTGGATCATCTGTTTCTGCCCCTTTGGGATCTTGTGGAGTCAGGAAAGGACCAATTTTTGGCAGGCCAGTTCCTGCTAAACCTTGGGGGCTGAACCTGTAAGAAATCTTTAACTGTCTGTACAGATTTTGCCTTTTCTTCCATTTTCTTCATTACCTGTTGGGCAGGTGTACCAAATAAACTGGCCTTATCCATGGGAGCATCTAATAGCTTTGCTTTAACATGATCCGGTAAGACCTGTTCTTTCAGCCATGCATGTCTTCTTATCACTGTGCCAGTCATGGCTGATCTAAATGAAGCCTCCAGTGCATCATAGCCACATTTTAAGGAATGGTTACTAACCTGTTGTATGTTATTTACCATTTCTAATACATATTTCTTGTCTAAAGATTCATCAGAGGATACTTTCTTAGTTAACTGATCAAGCATAAACTCTTGGTATTGGATCATGTGAAATTGACAGTTTAAAGCTCTAGCTGAGAGAGTAGCAGAGGTGTAAACTTTTTCCCCATCTGTCTAAGGACCTGGATTCCCTTTCTGAAGGAATAGGGTTTTCTGCTGTGGTCGAGGCTACTGCCTTAGGCCCCTGGGAAATAGTTTCGGGGTCTGCCAGTGGGGCCTTGTATAGGTGGTGATGAGTGTCAGGTACCCTGTAATATCTATCAGGTTTGGCAGGGGCAGGAGGTAAAGAATCAGGAGCAGTGCAGACATCATTAAATGCGTCATCCACAACAGGTAAAACAGGAGGTATAGCTAAGGGCCTATGTTGTGGTAAGTGTAGGAAGGTCCTAAGCCTTTTTTTTGAGTCTGAGAAATCTTGTCCCTGCCATTGGAATTGTTCTCTCATGGCATGCAAGGTTTCCCCAACGGAAAATTCCTCTGGTGGAGAGGCAGCTGGAATGGATTCTTCAGCATCGGAGTCTTCATATGTAGAAAAAGGGTCCTCTGGCTGTTCTGAAATGTTGGAGTCATCCGCAGAAGCCTCAGAGGACACTGGCTCGGGGGGCTCTGTCCTAGGTCTCTTTTCAGGGGGCTGAGAGGCCCTGTCTGGGTGAGATTGGGATCCCCTAATTAAGGATATTAAATCTTCTGCCAGAGTAAGCATTTGTGAACTAGAAGTGGGCCTGTGTGAGGGAGGTTTAACAGGCACTGCCTTAGCAGATTTGGCTGCTTTGGCCCTGGCAAAGGCCTTGATAGACATGGCTGCAGGGGGTCTAGCAGCACCACGTGCTGGGGTAGAGACATCCAAAGGGATGGTGTCTGATAAGTCAGTAGAAACCACGGGTGTAGGCAAAATTTCTGAGGCCGATTCAGGTAAGGTAGCAGGAGCCTCAGTAGTAGCCATGGATTCGGCTGGAGATTGACCAGTTTTCTCGGTTTCGGCCGAAACAGAGACACACGCGGCTTGCTTCACCAAGGTTTCGGCCGAAACCGCGGACCGCGAGTGTCGGTCTTTTTCCTTGCGTTTTTTAATAATTTGGGTAGTCGGAGGATCCGACGGCATAATATATGCAAAGTCTGAGCCGAAAAACTGTTCAGCAAACTCCGACCGACGCCTTAGCGTTCGTCGGTTGAAGGAAGCGCAGGCCGAACAGGCTGCTACGTCGTGGTCTGGGCCTAAGCAAGGCAAACAGTAAGAGTGGAAATCTTTATGAGGTATTTGTTTCCCACAAGTTAAACAGTTATTGACTTTTTCTGACATCGGCTGAGGCAAGAAAGAGTCCCCAACGGGGTACTTAGCTTTTAGAAGTCTTCGAAGTAGTATTCGGTAGTAGTAATCTCTGGATCTGACCGACCGGCACTTGCGAACAGCTTCTGCTTCGGGCGCCATGCGGCAAGAAAGACTGAGGAAAATGGCGTCGGCTGATGCCTTTATACCCGAAGACCAGCAGAGATGACGTCGGGTGAAGTGCGACATCAGCCGAAGCCGGACCCAGACTTTGGAATCCGGCCGACCGAAGGGCTGCCTGACGACAGGACAACCCAGTTGTTATGACTGCAGATGCATCCATGAAGGACATCATACTGAATGCTGCCAATAACCCTCTTCTAGTTTATATTAGCGAAAGGTGAGCTGCTAAAATAAGATCCTTGATGTACAAGACGGAACAATTTAAAAAGCTGCAGTTGCAGGGGTACAGTTTTTGTGCTTATCTTGAGTTGGGCATACTTCCGAGGGGACTGTATATTACTAAAATGCCCACATATGGCAATAAATACAGTGTATTATTACAGAAGTGGCAAGAATTGAATCTTAAGTTGAGTGCGGATTATATGCGCTTAATGAATATTTTTTTTGTTAACATTGAGGTCAGTTTAAAAGAAGAAATTGAGACTATTGAAGATGAACCGATTTGTTCGCCCCACTTTAACTTAGTCACAGTTGATTATAATAACATGATTGATAAGATTCAAGTGTTTGAAGAAAAATTAATTTTGTTACAAAAACAAACTTATTTGTGATCTGAATGGCTAAGAGGCAACAGGTTTTTTATTGGCCAAAGAGACAGGGTAATACATCTACCAATAATCTGTCTCGTAATGTCATAGCCATGTCCCCTGACTTAAATATTCCATCTACGTCTTCTCTAGGAGCAGAATGGAATAGCAAGCAGCTAAACGAGGCTGTGGCTGCTGCTCGCGTTACTCTGACCAAATGTGGCTTGGCAGTTACTGATTTGGATGCTTTCACAAATAATAGTAGTGAAGAACTTGTTGGAACACTAAAAGGGCCTTCTGTTGATGTAGCCAATAATGGAACTGTGCCCATTACATCCACCAGTTCGTCTACATTTACTGCTTATCCAACTACAGGCTTTTTAGAAGCAACTCGTGTGCAATTCCAACTTCCAATAAAAATTTGAGAAGACCCAAGAGGAAGAAGCAAAACAAGACAGTGACTGGATTCAATGGGACAGAATGGTCAAATTATCAGACAGAAGAAAATGAATTACAACAAGGTAGGCCCAATCACAAGAAGTCGGACAGTATTACAATAAATGTTTGTAGCAATGTTGTGAACCTTTCAAAACATGCTTTTAGTGAAGCAGAGTTATTCTTGTTAAATAAAGGCTTAACTTTTGTTCCCTCCCTTCAATGTAATATTAATGCAGCCTTAACAGAAATGAGGTTATTTGCTAGAAATGTAGATTTGAAATTGTTGTTTAAAGATGTTGCTGACAATGAAAATTCTAAGTTAAAAAGATCTAGCACATTTATACCTATACATACACCTACTGTTAAAGCTTTTTTAGAAATGTGTGAACAGGATGTATATAAGATTTTTTCAAGAAAATGGAGGTTCTAAATTTTATAATTTGAGCTCAGATGAAAGAAAAGCCTTATGCATATTATGCTCAAGTGAAGTTATAATTAAATCAGCAAAGGAGGTAAAATTGCTGCAATGGGAGTTGAATGGTATAATAATTTGATGAGTGACTTATCTGATTTGCAAACATTTAAGCATGTAAATGTCTCTGTAGCTAATAACATGATTTATAGGGTCAAAGAATTTGTATATGGTTTATTAATGGATTGTGATTTAAATCCTGATGAATACAATTATCTTTACATTGCACATCCTGTCATGCCCTTTTATTTATGGTCTACCTAAAATATATACAAATTTGAATTTACCACCTATGAGACCTATGGTGGCTGGAAGTAAATGGGCAACAGTAGCAATATCCAAGTACTTGAAGAAACAACTTGCACCTTTTTTTAAAGTTCAGCCCTGCTTTTATTAAAGATACAAATGATTTTTTGTATGCTTTGAAAGTATGGTCTGAAGTTAATGAACCAAATGATTTGTTATTAGGTACTTTGGCTATTAAATTGCTGTTTACGGTGATACCAAATGATTTGGGAGTACAATACATTAGAGAATATTTAAATATACATAGATTGCAACAAGTGAGACAGAACTTTTTTGTTTTGTTAAAGATTATCCTAGAAAATAATATGTACAATAATGAGCTGTACCATCAACAAATAGGTGCAGCAATGGGTATGCCGGTTGCAAACATGTACGCTAATTTAGTCCTAGCTAGATGGGAAGAACAGTACATTTTTGAAAGTATTAATCCTATAACATATAAAAATTGTAATCTTATGTTTTTCAAGTATATTGTTGACATTTGTTTTGCTTTGTAAAGACACTGCAGACAAGTTGAGTGCATATGTTAGCTCTTTACATGATAATACACAATTTCTTACTTTTGATTTGAATTATGATACCGTTAAGGTTAATTTTCTATTACAGGTAATTGTTTTAATACAACAATAATTAAGAAAAATGTGCAGGCTACACATTATGTACATTCTCAAAGTATACATCCTGAATATACTTTTAAGGGTATTGTATACAGTCAATTTTTACGAGCTAGTAGATTAAATACTAATGATGAAGAATTTCATCATGAGTTAGATTACATGATTTGAGATTTCCAACAGAGAGGGTATAATGAGAATTTACTTTGGGAGATGAGACGTATAAGTAAACGTACAGATGTGGGGAGACCATATTTGAGAGCTGGTGCCATAGATGGTAATCAGACAACAATACTGATAGAATATCATCAAAAAGACCTGTTAGATATTTACTGAAGTATAATAGACATACACACTCTATTAAATAAATTATTAAGAAATATTGCCTATTCTGACATTTAATATGGAGGTTAAGAATATTACTGGAGTTAAACCTATGTTTGCACATAAGAGAAAAAAAATCTTTATTATAAGGATATGCCACGTGATGTAAAATCATTATCTATAGCCTCTAGGGGGACTCATCCCTGACATCATTGTACTTATTGTAATGTTAACACTGATTTGATATTTCAACATCCTATTTCTAAACTCAATTTTGAGTTTAGAATATATGCTACTTGTCAAACTGAAAATGTGGTATACCTCGCAAACTGTGTAGCCTGTCCATGCTTTTATACAAGTAAAACTAATATGAAGTTAAAACAAAGAATTTGTTTGTATCTGTCAGAAATACGCAGAGGTGTTGATAATAATGCATTATTTAAATATTCAGTTGATGGGTAATTCTCATAGTTTTAAATTTCGTTATTCAAGTAATAAGTGTAGGTAGACGAGGGGGAGAGATTAAGCTTCCTACTGAATTAGCTGAATGTAAGTGGATTGATAATTTTAGAGCGTTTAAGGGTCCAGGATAAAATAGTCAGAATAGCCTCAAACCCATACTTAAATTTAAGCATGTTGTACATTAAGGGATATATATGATTACATCTATGTTTTTTGTATTCTCTAGATTTATTCTTCATATATTTAGTGTTACTGGGCTGTATTAGTATTTATGTGAGCAAGTCTTTGTGTTTGTATTTTTATGCTATTTGTAAATGGTCAAAAATTTTCTGAAGAGCCCTTGTTAATTAATTGTTATCATGAGTATGATAGTGTGGATTTTTATTGGCTAATAATTTGCATATATACGACTATTTACTTAGCTTTTATTATGCATTGAGAAAGATCTTTGCTCGAAAGCTTTGCGTTTTGTGGTTTTACTAAAAGACTTAAAGCGGTGTATTCCTTGCCAATGTAACTGTTTTAGTGACTATTTGGTATATATGTCACTCCATTACCTTGTTTATGATGGTTTCAGTTTCTTCTCTTCCTGAAATCTGTATTTATCAAATCAAGTTTGGCCATTTAAACTAAACAAAAGCACTGTGTGTATTAAATGTATTACAGATTTTATTTATTCCATTTAAAATTGTATTACTGCGCATATCGTCAAAATACATTAAATGGCAGATGCTGCATCAGAGTTGGGAGAACCACTGAGCACCTAGTACATTTTGTTATTAATGGGTAACTTTGCAGACAAGATTCCAGCTGATGTGCAGAGTATGTAGATATAGATACACACTAAAAACTGCAAGAAAAACCCAGCCAAGGTAGAGTTTTTAATGTGTGATACCTTAAACCTCCTGTAATGGAGGTCCATGGGATATATGCAAATGACTCCATAAAGAGAGTGATTCAGCTACAGGGCTTCTGAATGCCCATGACTTTACTTTTAAGTTTTTATGAATACATTCACACCAATGAAGGCAAACCCCACTAGCTGTGGACATGCATGTTTTGGCTTTCTTATTAACCTCATTGGCACAGCATAAGTGGATAGTTTGGCTATACTTCGGAAACACAGGGTCTTTAAATGTAGCTGAAATGTCCTCAAGGGGTCATTTGTATATATTCCAAGGGCCTCCATTACAGGAAGTTTAAGGTATCACACAGTGAAAATGTTTTTTTTTTCTTGAAGTTTTTACTGAATGGTTTGTCTGTATGTGACCTTTTTAACCTTTTGTATAATCACACGCATACATTCTGACTCAATTAGGATGCATTTATTCAAGTTGATTTTTTTAACAGAAGCAATGAATGGTCATAGTGAAGGAGTTTGTATTATAGAACTTTAAGTTTACAGTATTTTAATTTTAGGATGCTTGGACTTGTGTGTTTATACTTTATGACAGGTTATCTTGGAAAACCTTTCTAGAGGTTAGCTGCATGGGATTTTTGTAGTAGATACTGGCAGAGTTCTATTTAAGTATTAATGGGTCAACTAGTCCAGCAAAGAATAGAATAAGGTTAATTTGAGGAAGTTACATCATTGAGTTGTAGCTTTACAAGAAACAATGAGCAGAAGCATAAAATGTTAAACAGGTCACTAGATTGGCCTTATATTTTATACTGCCAAGAAAGAGGATGCTACTGTAATTTCCAAATCTCTAGTGATGATAGATGACACTGTAATGGATTAACAGGGCTGCTATGCTGGTAGTAACAGGACTCCTTGAAGAACTTTACATTATACATTAATTTACTACCAGGTACTGGAGAGAGATAGAGTTTTACTAATGATCAAGGGAGATGGATAGCATTTCAGAAAGGCCTTGCTTTATATTGTTTATATTTGGATGAATGGAATATAGTAATGAGTGTCACAGAAATTAGAGGTGGTCCTAGGGCTATATGAACATAAAGACTGGGAAAATATGCAAGCACTTTTGTGCAAATTTGATGGGACTTACTGATGTTTCCAAAACTAAACAGAGGGGCTCACAGTATACTTTGTCCTACATGTAGATGTATGTTTACATGAATAATAAGGTTTATATTACAAGACACACACATTTGGTTAAAGCTGCAAAGATTCACTCTATAGTAATGTGTAATTATGCACCCTCAAAGTGGTTTAAGTTTATTTTTTTGGGGAGGTAGGTAAAGCATGTATGGAGAAACATTGGCATTTCTCAACCAGTGATTTAAAGAAGTGTTTTGTGAGTTGTGTAAACAACAAACTGAAACCTGACTAAATGGAATGTAAATTGGTTAGCAATTAATTGTACTGAATTTGAATAAATTTAAAGAAAAGCTGAGGCAGGAGGCAAAAACAATTTCATTGGGAAGTGAGACAGGAAGCTTAAAATTCACAAGAGCTGAGCAGTGGTCTTGTGATGTGGAAACAGATATGTTGGGAGAAATAGAGTGAAGCAAAAAATTGGACCCATATCAGATAGGAAAATGTTCTTTAAGAAGCTTTGAAGTATATTTATTCTAATTCCTCAGAGTACCAGAAAACCAAAGTAAGTAAATTAAAATAAATGTAACAGCAGGTAACAGTGGGCTTAAATGACAATGGAATAATTCAAAGCTCCAGTGATGACCGCGGTGATGTTCTGTGACTATCAGAATCTGTTTACTGCCCAGAGGATGGGGTGAATATAGAGAAGTACTTCAATTACTGAAGTGGTTTGGAGTGGTCACATTTGACTAGAAAACAAGAAAAAATGGCAATGGACAATCTAACTCGGGAAGAATTAGAGGCAATGCAAATATTGACACAAGGAGGGAAAAATAGGCAGCGACAGGATACAACTGAAATTTGGAAAATTAATATGGAAAAAGTTTTTCTAAATCTGGATAACCTGTTTAACCACATTTTGTAGGAAAACAAGATAGCTCAACTCTTAAGGGCAGGAGTTTAAGCTTGGCTTCATCTCCAGGGCCCATTTCTATTTTAAATCAGGATTGTATGTTTATGTCCATTATTGAGACCAGGCTAATTAGCAATGCACCACAGCTAAATCAGCAATGTGAATTTGCTGCTGGAAGGCAGACTTCTGATATTTTGAAAAATTATTGCTAATGAAAAGAGCTTAAAAAGAACAAAGGGATTTGATGATACCAAGCTCCGATTATGAAAATGTTATTATAGAAGTCCAATTTTGTTGATTTGATTAAGGCAATCACATTATCCTCAGCTATGGCAAATATTGATACTGGAGCTGTCGCTGCCTTTCAAACTGAGGTAAAGATACTTTTGCCCATTGTCTTTGATCAAGTTCACTATTTTTCTTGCACCTTTGGCAAAAAAGGTCAATCCAACCTAGACAAGGATGCAATAGAAGGGGAAAAAAAAGTTAAAAACATTAATTTTTGCAGAGGTAATGAGTGGATGAGGAGGTGGCATGCCTTTTTGACTGGGAAGTCAAGCTTGGCTATAAAAGAAAAACACAAGGTCAATTGTACATAAGCAGACGTCAGAAATTTGAGGACTGGAATTGCATATTTATGAGAGAATATATATACAAGTATCTAGGAATGTAGTTAGGAAATAAACTTGAAGACTCTGGTAACACTTACGATGACTTAAAAAAATGGAAAGATAAGAGAGCACAAAGCAAATGTTTTGGATGCCCTTCCTGTTGCATTTCAGTCCATCCTAGCAGATGTTCCTAATTTACACAACTGGTAAAAATATGATGAGGGATTTAATGGTGAAAAGTTCAGATGTCTTATGAGAAGTTTGCACTCAGAGAAGGAAGCATATGGACTGACTGTATCCAGTCCTTACTTTATTACGAGGTTGTACAAGTTACAATATTGTAGTTGTTAACTATGACAGCATATGATACTTAATGGAAGAGGCTGACAAGTTTGACTAGCATTAATATTGAGATGTTTGACAAGATAGCTATTTGAATATAATACAGAAAAAGAATGCATCTCCCATGTGGGACGAAACAAGCTGCAGGGATTTTGAGGAATATTATGGCTATGCCAGAGATTAATCCATAGATGAATTTGTAGATAGCCATCAGTAATAGCAAAGCAGAACTCCAAGGGAAGATGGGTTCAAGGATGTTGGAAATAACCAATATAATAATTTGGAAACTTTTGTTTTAATTCTAGATAATTTGTGCTAGCTAGCTTCATCTGTCCTAGTAGCAGCATGGTGTGCCTCATAAGCCAGAGTTCATCTTTCTGTGAAAATCTCTGATCTGGTTATGTCCCTGCTGGATGGGGTTATCTGCTGCCGCTGCTAGGACTGGAAAAGTTTGAGAGATAGAAGGGAGAGGACTGCAACGCCACCAAAGTCACCCACAGAGCAGTGTAATGCACTTGTACTGGTGGCCTTGTTGCAATGAGGCATGGACCAAGTGCCTCACTACCCCATCTTAATACAGCTATGCTTGCTGAAACCCACCCACATGCACAATGCAATTGCCATACTGAGCACCAGCCTCCACCAGAACTTCCAAGAATGGATAGTCTTACACCAGCACAGCATTCTAGACCCTCACCCACTAAGAGTAGTGCACTTACTCTCACTGTGGTTCTATTCCTCCATGCCAGTTGCAAAAGCCACCTGAGCCACTAATCAAACAGATTGCCTGGGCCACCATCAGAACTTCATCCTTATGTCAAAGCAGCTAGTTACTAGCTGTGGTACCTGGACCCAACTATGGCAAAAATGTGGCCTGTCTGTACCAAGGATAGAATGCGATTCTTGTTGACTGGTTAGGCAAGCTTGGAGCTTTGGCATGTACCTAACCATGCATATCCAACAACTGGAACATCCACAGAGGTTCCCTATTAAAATAATACAGGTCATAAGTAATATGTCCTATGCAGACCGCCTCAAGGCCCCTATGCCTGCATTCTGTCTCCTACAGGCTTTTGAGGGGAGATCTATGCCTGGCATACAGGGCATTGCCAGACCCCACTCTGATGGACTTCCTGCACATCCACAAAACAAACAGTACCACAATTACCCGTTCTAAAGACTTAAACCTTGCCTGTGATATAAATAGGACCTGCTGGATAGATAGTTATGTATCCCAGAGACTACCCAGTCTATGGAACAGGTTCCATATCCATATGAAGTAGAGTTCCTCCCTAACCCAATTCAAATGCAGCTTGGACAACTGGATGCATAACTGGAAATTCATCCCTGGTTTGGCACCTATGTCTCTAATGCAAACAGGTAACCTGTAAATGGTTCTTCTGTCAGGGCCATGGTTACACTTATCAAGGGTATCAGAACTTATGAAAGATTTGTGATGCATGGTAAGGCCCTTTGTGGTTGTTAGCCTAGTAAACACCTACGAACCTATATTGGCTATGACGCCAACAACAGGGCTCACTGATGTGCTGTATGTAATTCACCAAATGTAGGTGCTGTAAACAAGGGGAGACTGTCCCTCTTGAAAGGCCTTTGAGGGAAAGACAGCAAGAAAAAATCATGCAACTTTCAGGTTCCCGTCTGGATGCAGAAATACATTATGTTAATTGGAAACTGATACATCAACTGCCATAGTATACTACTGAATATGAGTAGGTTCAGAATTTTTACAGAAAATGTTACATAAATATATTGTGTTCTGAAGAGCAAGAAAGTGTTTTCCAAATAAAGATTCTGTGTTGTAATTGGGATGAAGGTAATTACTACTGTACCATGAAAACATGTTCTGGTCATATTCCATTTGGGTGGATTTAAAGTGGGATTATAAGCAAACTGCAGGAGTGATTTGGAGATGGATACATTGAGTTATGACTAGCAAGTTAACAGTTCAAAAAGGTACGACCAATATTGGTTTTAATGACAGTTGCTAAGAAAGCAATTCTAGACATTGTACAGATAATGGTTGAAATAGATAACTGGGAGAGTCAAATTTCAAAAAATTATTTCAGGAAATAAATATGTTGCAAGATGGTTGTCGTAACATTTGTATAAATGTGAGTGCTCACAAGAGGAAATGTGGAAAACTTGTGTAATCCTAATGTTAACTAGTGTCCTTTATAATTTATGACCTTATTTAACATTTTTTTTATGATGCAGGAAGTTCTTCCCATTATTTTGTTCAGATACTGTCCATATCTATGCTTGCAAAGTTTTGCTTATTGAGAAATATTTACCTTCTAAAACAGCAGATTAGTAAGTAATTTCAAAATGCTAAGCTGATTTGTTAGACTGGTTTGTTAAATCAGGTATTATGGATGTTATATATATATATATATATATATATATATATATATACTTATGCTCGTTTTGAGCAAGAGATACAAGTTGACAAGGTGGTTTTTCAAACGCTTCTTTTACAGCTGACAACTGAAATAGAATCTAAATTTTACTGATGGTCAAGTATGTAATAGAAATTCAAGATCCTGTACCAATCTACATGTGAATTATTTTATTATATTTGAATGATGCAATGCTGATTAAAAGTGTATTGTTCTATTGGCTTTGGACACTAACACTTTTAAAACATTAATTCAGGGTAGCTATTATGTTCATAAACCTGATTGTCACAGGATGGGTTCTACGTTAAAATGGGTATTGGACAATGACACCCAATGGTACTAACAAAATATATCATCTCAAGACATTTCTGGGTAGGGACTGTTAAATATCAGAAAAATCAAATAATCTTTGCACTTGACAGGGACATTAGCATTGTGTGAAGAATTCCCCACATATATGCAAGCTCTTAAATATTTTCCTAAAAATTATATCTTGCATGGGTCAAGCAAAACACTGGTCATTCCCAAATGTAATGCATGCGACAGAAAACAATGTACATTAAATATGTATATGTATACACACACACACACACATATATATATATATATATATATATATATATATATATATATATATATATATATACACATATATAGAAGCATAGATGAAAATAAATGTGTTTGCTTAAATAAAGACATACATGCTGAAACTGGAGGCTGTGTGCTTCAGTTTAGTTCACCTTTTGCTGGATGACAGACATGCATCAGTCTATTTTTCTCTACCCAATGCTGACCACCACTTGGTCATTTCTATTCTCTAGCTTTTGTGAGTTAACTGACATACAACAAAAGAGCTCCAACTCTGGAAAGTTGCTTCAAACACTGGTGAAAAGTACTGGAGGCTGTTGAGGAAGCATTCAATAGTGCGCAGAAATAAAGCTCGACTGTAATCTCTGAATTCTCAAGCTCTTTTTACATTTGCAAACTTAATGCAAGTCTCGTCTCTCTCAGTCATGTGTGCTTTGTATTTGTTACAGCAAGAGACTTAACTCATTTTACTCTCTTGTACTGACATACAATGCTCTTCTCTGCAGTGACAGCCATTCAAAAGGTTAAGGTAGGCAGGTAATGCATAACACTGTGGTTCAGGAAACAGGCAAACAAAATTCTAGATGTTCATCCTGAAAAAGCACTGGGGCTCAAAGAAAGATGCTCTCGATATATTCAATAATTTTTAAATGTCAGACTGGACTGTTATAGAAAACCTCAAGAAATGGTTCTCACTCAGTAAGTGTACAATCTAACTAAGGAAATCTGGTGTTGAAGAAAAATATACAATGAATGAACCGATGATGGTAGAACTTGACAAGCTCCATTCTGGACTGGACTGCCTTTGAAGACTGTAAAATATAACTGGGTTGGTGGAGTTACTAACTATTCCAGAAATATAAAATTTACTTACCCCCATGGCTGCACTGTCCTGGGGGGGGGGGATCTACACTAACTCTGGCTTAAACCTACATGTGCAAGTAAATAATTTTTAGACATTACCTTTCTGTTATGTGGTCTTTGTAGTACCACTGTATATGCAAGTTGTGTTTACAGGTTGTCAATTTAGTTTTTTTTTTATATACAGGGTATCAATTTAGTTATTGTGACTATGCTGCAATAACATTTTCTGAAACTTATTTCCGTAGAAATCTCAGCAAGCGAGCAAATCTCTTTCGCTGGCTTGCATCTACTAAAATTTTAGTTCCTTCGAGAGTTAAAGGGTACAAATCTTACATATTTTTCAACCGGAATTGAGCATAAACAGGCAACAGGGGTTTGCCAACTTGCATTTGTGATTAAGAGACTGCCAAGATTATGGTGCTGCTAACAGATGTAATTTATCACACATGCTGTATCAGGTCTTTACAGCACTCTGCTTTGAAGTGCACGTTTCTAGTCCCATTATAAAACAGAAAAACAAGGTCAAACACTGAGGTACTCATTTATTTTACATAATATATTATACATTAACTTTCTGATGTACAGTACATGTGTAAGGATATCAACAAAGCTCAAACACTATTGCACATTACATTATTACACTGTGCCCAACCAAACTTTCTTCACAGCCCATACTTGGTTCAGGACATTGTTTCACACAGCTAACACCTAAGTCGCTTCATCTGGGAAGGTAGCAAATAAATATTCCACGCAAAAACTGCACAGCAGAGTACAGTTAACAGGTAAAGATGAAATGTAGTCAGGTTTTCACATGTTGTGATATAAATTGGGCAATGTTGTCATTTCATAAAGGTGGAATATCTATGTAGTTTAAAAGCATACAAATTCATAAAATGATCAAGGTGAATAAATATAGCTGCTTGTTAGTGGTCCAAGATCCGCAAATTGCCCGATACAATCTTATTTTCTAGGACTGCTCCTGCTGGAATATCAATCCGGTCTCCATGGTTGGCAATGATGATGACTGTACCCTGAGGGAAAATAAAAAGACAAATAGTTGCATATCAACTTTCAAAAAAGTCCAGTGCAGAAAGTCTATAGTAACAGAACATTAAATTCTGCCTCATAAACATTCTACTTTAGCATTAGAAAAACTTATTACTCCAAAAAAACAAAAAACTGAGAATCAGTTTCAAAAGGCTCATTTGCCTACTGTAAGGGGACTTTAAAAAACTAAAGCTGCAGCTAAAACAAATAGTACAGTATCAAAAAAAAACACAAAAGGCTAGGCACCAAAAACCTCCACAGCAATAAAGACTGAAGAACACAATGATAAAAAGGCTGCTGAGGATAGGCTCCAGAGTTTCAAATAAACTTAAAAGATGCAAGGAAGTCTCAGCTGAGCAGTACTACTTTATTATAACTCACACAAGCGCTTTCACAAATGCTTCATCGTGTGTGTGACTGCAAGCAAGGGGCAAGTGTGTGCGTGTGTGTGACTGCAAGCAAGGGGCAAGTGTGTGCGTGTGTGTGTGACTGCAAGCAAGGGGCAAGTGTGTGCGTGTGTGTGACTGCAAGCAAGGGGCAAGTGTGTGCGTGTGTGTGACTGCAAGCAAGGGGCAAGTGTGTGCGTGTGTGTGACTGCAAGCAAGGGGCAAGTGTGTGCGTGTGTGTGACTGCAAGCAAGGGGCAAGTGTGTGTGCGGGTGACTGTAAACAAGGGGCAAGTGTGTGACTGTAAGCAAGGGGCAATGTTTAGGTTCCTTTAAGAATGCCTGCATTAACTACTGTTCACTGTATAGGGCTGCACTTTTTAGCTTTGGCAAATGTGGGGGCTTATTTGATATAGAACTGTATTGCTTGTAGTGTGGTGGAGTTTTACTGAGCAGAAGAGACAGCGTCATTTAGTGCTTGTGTTCACACAGACAATTAAATTAGCCTGCTGTTTATTCTGTGAGACTAATTTTATTTTTTTAAATGGTTCAGATAGGATGGTAGTGTGTAGCTTGTGCATTTACAGGGCATGGTGTGTGTGTGTGTGTCTGCAAGCAAGGGGCAAGTGTGTGTGTGTGTGTGTGTGTGTGAGAGAGAGAGAGACTGCAAGCAATGGGCAAGTGAGTGTGTGTGACTGTATGCAAGGGGCAAGTGTGTGTGTGTGTGTGTGTGTGTGTGTGTGTGTGTGTGTGTGTGTGTGTGTGTGTGTGTGAGAGAGAGAGACTGCAAGCAATGGGCAAGTGAGTGTGTGTGACTGTATGCAAGGGGCAAGTGTGTGTGTGTGTGTGTGTGTGTGTGTGTGTGTGTGTGTGTGTGTGTGTGTGTGAGAGAGAGAGAGAGAGACTGCAAGCAAGGGGCAAGTGTGTGTGTGTGTGTGTGTGTGTGTGTGTGTGACTGCAAGCAAGGGGCAAGTGTGTACGTGTGTGTGACTGCAAGCAAGGGGCAAGTGTGTGTGCGCGTTGACTGTAAACAAGGGGCAAGTGTGTGACTGCAAGCAAGGGGCAAGTGTGTGTGCTTGTGTGACTATAAGCAAGGGGCAAATGTGTGACTGTAAGCAAGAGGCAACATTTAGGTTCCTTTAAGAATGCTTACATTAACTACTGTTCACGGTATAGGGCTGCACTTTTTAGCTTTGGCAAATGTGGGAGCTTATTTGATATAGAACTGTATTGCTTGTAGTGTGGTGGAGTTTTATTGAGCAGAAGAGACAGCGTCATTTAGTGCTTGTGTTCACACGGACAATTAAATTAGCCTGCTGTTTATTCTGAGAGACTAATTTTATTTTTTTAAATGGTTCAGATAGGATGGTAGTGTGTTGCTTTTGCATTTACAGGGCATGTTTTGTGTGTGTGTGTGTGACTGCAAGCAAGGGGCAGGTGTGTGTGTATATGTGCATGAAACTGCAAGCAAGGGGCAAGTGTGTGTGTATGTGTGACTGCAAGCAAGGGGCAAGTGTGTGTGCGTGTGCGTGTGTGTGAGAGAGTAACTGCAAGCAAGAGGCAAGTGTGTGTGTGTATGTATGTGTATGTATGTGTGTGTGTGTGTGAGTGTATGTATGTGTATGTATGTGTGTGTGTGAGTGTATGTATGTGTGTGTGTGTGTGTGAGTGTATGTATGTGTGTGTGTGTGTGTGTGTGTGAGTGTATGTATGTGTGTGTGTGTGTGTGTGTGTGTGTGAGACTACAAGCAAGGGGCAAGTGTGTGTGTGTGACTACAAGCAAGAGGTGGGTGTGTGTGTGTGACTATAATAAGCAAGGGGCAAGTGTGTGTGACTACAAGCAAAGGGCAAGTGTGTGTGTGTGACTGCAAGCAAGGGGGAAATTTTGGCTTTTTCCAGATGTCTTGTGCTGCAAAGTTCATACATACAGCTGAGTCAGTAGATTTTACAAGGAGCTGAGAGCTGCAGGGGCGCAAAAGTTAAGTGCTGCTTTTGCTGTCTGCTTGCATTGCTAATAGCATAACAGGTAGTGTGTACTTGCTTTTGATGCAGAAGGCTGTGGGTTCTACTCCCACAGTACACAGATGCATTGCTGATACTGTACTGTGTTACAAAGGAGGTGGATGACACTGGGTATCTTCGCCAGAAAGGAGTGTAACTATGAACCCATTATCAGTTTGCCATCCATTCCCTATTACAATATTACTAACTTAGGTTTTAAATGCAAGATAGGCAACTTATTCCTCAAGGGTAACAGGCACTTTATTTGTAGATGAAACAATGAAATATAAAGTTGTTTGCTAGGAGCAACCTCTTCATTAGTTACAGATCTCTTTAATGTGCATTTATTTACACAACTTTTACTACTACAGAGATTGTGCATATGTACGGATACTGGTGGACTGTAGAAGTCTGAATAGACTTATGATGGAAATGTTCTGAACTGGTCAGTTTTGTCATTATTGGTGCATGCATTTTGTTTCACTGTTTACTGGAAAAATGTTCAAAACAAATGTAAAACACCCACTAAAACTGTACTGTATTGTACAAGGAATATAATTTAATACAATCAGGAAGATGTATGAAAGAGCATGTGTATGTTTCGTGTGCAAGGGGCCTGTGATTTGAAAACAGCCTAAACCTAAAGTTAATCTTTATCTGCCACTGGCAGAATGTATTTTCTTTGAATGTGGGTTTCAATGATGTTTCAATGAATGTGAGTTTCAAGGGCAGAGAAGTTTTAATGCCAAGTCTCTTTTCATTGTGAGACTGCATTGCTTGGTTTAGCAGATATCTATTAGTATTTGCGCTGTAAATTTGCAAAATAAAACTTTCAAATGAAGTCCAAATCATCGCAGAAGGAAAGCAGTCAGCACATTAGTGTTTATGGTAAATGGGGTGAAATAGCCAAGTAATGGGGCTGCAGGGGGGGGGGGAGGCTCCATTCACCATTATTTTGTGAGGGTGGAAGGGTGGAAAACTTGGACAGCCCCGTCTGAACTATACCTCTCAACTGTCCAGATTTTGCTTCTTATTTTTGGTTTGTTCCTCATGAAATTTGTGGTGTCATGGTAAATCATTTAGGAATTAATAAATGACAGACACAGCGTTTCAGACTTCATAAACTTCCGAAAAATGCATGCTAAAGCAAGACCTGTTCTATCAACTGTCTCAGTTTATACTAAAGCAATTTTTAGTAATGTTTTTATGCTCACCCAATCTATCTGGCCTTGTCCAGATTTCCTGCATTAACAGGTTGAGAAGTACATGCAAATAAATAGCTTTATTGACTTAGGCATATCAAAACCTCTCAACTGGCCCCGATTTTTGGCTCAGAATGTTGCTCTTCCAATAATCCCTCCGCAAAATTGCAATTTTGGAAGAAAAAAATGGAGGGTTTACAATTAATAAATAACTGTAGTCAGAGTTATAGATTACTTTTATTTCAGAAATGCATGTAGATTATTTTCTCAGCTTATCAAGTTGCAGTACTAATATTAAAAAAGTGTCCCTTCTTTGACAGGTTCCCAGCTGTATTGTGTGGCCATTTTACATTTTTGCATCACATTTTTGGTCTATTTTTCAAAAAATTGTGTATTTTTTGGCAAATTAGTGGCAAATCATTAAATACTGAAGTTAGCAAATGAAAGGCATTTCAGTTTCAGATTTCATACCCTTCAGAAAATTCATTCCAATGTAAGACCTACTATTCTATTATCTTTGTAACTGTATAAGAGCAATATTTAAAAATTGTCCTTATTTTTGTGCTTTTGTCCCACTTCTATGTATGGCTTTGTCCAGATTTCTTGCTCTGAGGTTGAGAGGTATGACAAATGTGTCAGGCCCATCACAGTCAGACATTTCAAATTTTGACATACTTGTTGCACCCCACTTCCCCATGTAGTGACTCTGGATGTGTCCAAGCAAGGCAAGAAGCATGTGGGCAATATAAATGTGGAGTATTCCCCCATCCAAGGTAGACACAAGTACTACAGTGGCTTTTCATCTGGCCTTGATTTTGCAGAATGTTCTGGTTTTCTGTCATATTTTTATACTGTTGATTTATGCTTATTATTCAGAGATTTACGCATATTGTTCAGAAAGTTCCTGTTGCTCTGCGTTTAAGTAGCAATGCTTTAATGACCATCAGATAAGCTGGTCTGAGATTGTAAGATGCAACTAAGCTTTAATAAGCATACTGTTAAAGAATTACCAAATTTGAAAGCCTTTCGTTTGCCATGCGGAGAATACTTAGACAGTATTTGTAATAAAGGACAGGACTACATTATTTTAAGAAGCTCATTACATTTGTTGGAGACTTGCAGTCATCTTTGCAGGCTTTACCTCCAAACTAAACAGAATGCCAATCTATCATGTGTGGTCCATATCCTGTGCAGTAATCCTTTAAGCAATGTATGTTGAGCTCGTTTCTTGTTTGCTTTTCATTTTTTACTCTGGTCATGTTTTCCCCCTGAAGCAAGTAGATAGTTGTCAGGCAACAGGTCTTTTTATGGATAAGAAACATTGCTACAAGTGGGGGGTATCACAGATATTGCTACTTTCAGCATGTTACTTGGTACTTTAATAAAGCTGATTGTAAATTATAATTAGAACTGCAGTGCAAGGAGAAGTGGTTTGAGTTGAGTGCTGCTTGTTTCTCATTTACTTGATTTTGACTGGCATTCCATTAATGTATTTAAAAAGTAATTTATTTTTTCATGCCACACAACCTTTTTGTTTCCATCTAGATATTAAGTAAGCTGTCACGCAGCCAATGCATTGAAAAAAATTTTTTTCTTCTACACTTCATTTTGCCTTGATTGGACTGTCATAATGATGGTTTGACACCCAGGGCAGCGTATTTACTTAGTTACATTTTTTTGTGGTTTTAACACATTTGGTTTATTGGAGATGCAAACTGGTCCCACACTGCTGTTGATTGCTCTGGCTCCTGGTGCCTTGCTTGGTGCCACTACATGTCATTACTGTCACTGTAAACTTGGCCTCCTTTGCCAGTGTACACCATGCCTGCATTTCCGGACCCCCTCTTGTTGCAGCCTCTCATATCTTACAGTTGTCTTAGCATTCATGCTATTTTGTGATATTTTCATTGCTGTGCTAGCCGTCATGTGAGTCAGGAAACCCAAGGATGCCTGCTGTGTAATTTTTTTATAGTCATTCACAGTGACACAATTATGTACAGTATGCCAAAAGTGATTCTGCTTAATCTGTGGCTGCAAGCACAGTACACTCAGCCACTGTTGGTCACTAGAGCTGTGCATTACACTTACATTGATGCCACTTTGTGTGAATATTAGTGCTGTACACTGCCCCAGGTCTGGTGGCACTGACATATTTATACCACACATGCTACACCTGCTTGGGATGCCAACGTTTGTGGTTTCTGTCCTGATGGTATGCCGATTGATAGCTGATATTGTAGTGTCTAGTACTTTACAGTAGGATGTTGCTGTGTTCCCGAGAGGGTCATTCTTTGTAGAAGATACCTAGTAATTACCAATCTGTGTTAAGCTTGCCATGCAATAACGTTTGCAATGTATTCAAGGGCAACACGTATTGTATTTCTGGATGAAAGACTGCCGTATACAGTTTTTCAGTAACGGCAACCTCTTTCACCAATCACAGACCTCTATGTGATATTATCCCCATCAATGTAACTTCTGCAGGGATTGTGCATACTTGCTGAGTGGTGGATTGTATTGACAAGCTTGAGTAGACAAGGAAGCGGTTTGTAATTGGCCATGTTTTTAATTAGAGGTTGATACATTGTGTCATTGGCATGGGAACTGAAATGGCAAGCCTGTTCTCATTGTGGGACTGTTGCTTTTTTACCAGAGGCCTAACAGTACTTATGGAATGTAAAATCCCAAGTGCAGCACTCTTGCCACATTGAATCAGACCATGTGTTAACAGTACTTCAGTCACACTGCCCAATATTCTGTATTCTAAACCTACATTTGCCTATTACCACAATGCATTCAAAGGACATGGAGGCCTACCTCTAGATTTGTTTTCTAACTGGAGCCTGTAATTCTTAAATGTCAAGTTTTAGTTTTACTTTTAGTTGCAGTTGACTTTCACATAACCATTCCATTGTGTGGTCTGGGTTGTCTGGAAGATCATCTGCTTATATTTGTGCAACTGCATTCAATTGCTCATGCTACGCCTTCGAGACTGCTGCTTCTACTTACATTCCTCTTTTGTAATGTCATTACATGCCTTACGTTACACCTAGTTATAGCTTACTTGACCCATTAGCGAACTGAAACACGGTCACTGGCGTATTCAGTGAGGGTGCAGGATTTTTTGCCAGTCTGCCGTATATATGGATGTAGACGGGCATGTGAAAGTGTGGAAGCTGAACAAATTTCTTTCTTTTTTCTGCTCGGCCTACTCACAGGCATTTCTTTGGCTGTTTATTCTCTCCCACATTGTCACAGCTCAGATGGCAGGGCACAGTCAAAGGGGTGCAAGACAGGGCTATCAATTTCAGCCCACGTATCGATCTGGTGACCCAAGGAAGCAGCGCCGTGCATGCACCAACAGTGAGAATGAACAGCCTTTCTCCCGACCGTAATTACAGCAGTCTGTCAAGTATGACATGGTGCTTATGTGGCTAATGCACAATGATGCCCACGTCGTGTGAATGCCTTTGTCGTGTGCCATCACCGCGAGCAATTGAAAAATTAACCGAAATAACTTCAGCCTCGGATCACACAGCATGCATAACTGTGCATCCACAGTTTGAATCGGCCTGCCTTTATACACGTTTTACAAATTATATTCAGGCTTCAGTGTATGCATATAGGGCATTTCCGCCTAACAGTGGACAAACAGGCAAGTGTGTGCGTGTCTGTCTGTGTCGCACTTGTCCATATGTAATGGCAGCAATGGTCTGTATTTCAGGTTGTACTGGTTGGTGGTATACTGTGCATATGTGTTGTGGGTGCATAACAATCGAAGGCTGGAATGTGGAAATCGAATGGTGCTTCCCACTTGTGTCGTGTCACAAATTCGAGCACAGTTTCCATGTGAAGATAATGATGACTCTTACACGGGATTTAAACCTTTCGAGGGACTATGGATTTTTTCCGAACACTGACATGTCAATTGATGAAGTAGTAGTATAGCTGCACAGTGTTGTTCACAATTGAATGAGAACATGGATTTTACTTTTACGAGCCCATATACCCTACCCATATTTTGAAATTTTTGTACTAACGAAGTGTGTGAATCATTATGACTTGGATGTTTAATGCTTCATGTGTGTGCTTCTGTCTACCATTGCCTAAATTAAGAGCAGTGCTCTGAGAACAGTGTACATAGTTACAGGCCTTTTCACTTTTGTATAAGATCATGGTGATTGAGTCATTCTACAGCAATTTTTGCAGAACTTGCAGTCCTTGGTGGATATCAACCAGTGCAACTGTTACATTTAGTTTGTCTGCATGGTGGCCACAGGAAGAATGGTATGTTTTCATAGACGTGGGTTTTAATTCTGTACTGGTTCTGCCACACCACATATGTAAGAGTAATGAACATAGCTGGCATTAGGCACCCACCAAACCCGCTGCTGCGGGGAGCCCCCGATTATCTCCCCAGGTATGAGGGCCCCCATATGAAGCAGCCGCAGGTTTCAAAATCACTTCCAATCCTTGTTTGGCGCCTCGTTCATTTCGGCAGCGCTGTCGCACAATTCTGCCCCCCCCCCCCCGAAAGAACTTACTTTCTTGATGGCTTCTGCCCAATCAGGTCCCTTGCTTTACTTGTTAGCTGCTCTCAATCAGGTCCGCTTCAGTGAAGCAAGGGACCTAATTGGCTGTAGAAATCAAGAAGCAAGTTCTAGCTTCCTGATTGGGTTTACCTTAATATGTGGTCTGTTGGGTCAGTTCTTTTGATTGTCGACGTTAGGCAAATATTTGAACTGCCCAGATTTTTAAGAATATTAAGATTTTTGATTTATATTTTTGGTTTGTTCTTCATAAAATTTGTGGTTTTCTTATACAGTAATGAGTACTGAAGTCACTAAAAAATAGCAGATACATTTAAGTTTTACACTTTATATCCTTCAGAAAAATGTATGCTAAAGCAAAGTCTGAAAGCAAGTTTGTAAGTTTATATAAGCTATATTTAAAAATTGCCCCTATTTTTAAGCCTTTGTACCCCTATTATTTTTGGCTTTGTCCAGATTTTTCATGCTAAGATGTTGAGAGGTATGCTGTGAGGATGGATGGAGGATGCAGGTTTTACTGGAATGACACTGGAACCAGCAAAGCAGCTCAAATAAACAGCCCTTGTAAGGGCAATTTCTAAAAGATCTGAAAAACTGTCCTTTTGAGGGCAATTTAAAGGGGCTGAACAGGTCTGGTCTGTGTGTAGTAGAGGCAAGCAGAGGATTAGTAGCAGCCTTCTATCAACTGCAGAAAAGGTAAGTTGCTGGGTTTATTTTTGCTGGGAGGGGGGGGGGGGGACCTAGGGAGAGGATTGTAAAACTTTTTCTGCAGAGTTGTTACACTAAGATGATTTGTGTGTGTGTGTGTGTGTGTGGGGGGGGGGGTGAAGGGCTGTGGTTGTAACAGTTTTATCTTTGTCCAGAATTCTTCTGCTAAGAGACTGAGGAAGGAAGGCTTGTTTGTAATTAATGTCCAGATTTGATGCAGTTTTTTGATCTAGTCTTGCATGAGAATATTCAATATTGCATTTTTGTTTTGTGTACAATTGGGCTGAAATATTGGTAGAGGGGGGATAGACTGCAGTGGTGGTGCTGCGGTAGCATTGTCACCTCACAGTTAGATGTTGCCCGTTAGATTCTCAGTTAGAGCATCTTCTGTGTAGCGACATGCGTGAATGGGCGTTGCTTCGTTGAAGGTTGTGTGTTAGGCCCGGCACCCCAGTAAGTAAAAATCTACTGCCAATCATTAGCGGACCGGAGTTCCGCTGTGGCGACCCCTAACCGGGAAAAGCCGAAAGACAAAAACATTGGTAGAGGGGGGATAGTGGCTGTAAGAATGCTGCAGAATATCCCGATGTTTTAATGTATACCAATGCAAACCCTGTTCTGCTAGTTTATTTTATGTATACCGGCAATGTCTATAACTATGCCTGATGCTACACCTTTGTTCTATGATCATTTTTTGCTCTGTCCAGAATTATTGTGCTGAGAGGTTGGGAGGGGAGTTAGTGGCTGTGTGAATGTTGCAGAATGTACAACTGCTGTTTTAATGTATACTAATGCAAACCCTGTTATACTAGTATTGTGTACACCGGCAGCGTTTACAACTATCCCTGATGGTACGCTTTTGTTCTATGATAATTTTTTGCTTTGTCTAGAGTTATTGTGCTGACAGGTTGGTGGGGGGGTTACAGTCTGAGAATGTTGTGCAATATTCAGATGTTTGCCTGGTATTTATCTATTTTCATTAAAACATGTGGGGTACGCAATGCATTTTACTTCATAATCTAGTATTCCAGCATCTATATTTGCTGATAAGCACATTATTTTTATGTTATGCCTTTGTGTTTTTATTTTACTTTCACTTCATCCAGATTTATTGTGCTGAGATACTGGGGGGTAAGGGCTGTGACAATTCTGCAGAAGATACTGATGTCTTAATGTGTGTCAGTGCAACCCCTGTTCTACTATTGAAGTTGATCATAGCAGAGTTTCAAACTATCCCTGATGTTATGCCTTTGTTCTGCATTTTTTTTTTTTGGGGGGGGTTGTCTGGAATTGTTAAGCTGTGAGGTTAGTTTTTTTTTTTTTTTTGGGCTTTGTCTGGAATTGTTAAGCTGTGAGGTTAGTTTTTTTTTTTTTTTGGGCTTTGTCTGGAATTGTTAAGCTGTGAGGTTAGACGAGAGAGGTAGGGGCTGTTTGAATGTTGCACAATGTTTAGATGTTTGACCTGCATTTTGGTCTGTTAGTCATCAAAATGTGAACTCACACAATGCATGCTACTGGAAAAATCTGTTATTCTACCATCCTGCCCATCTTTATTAGTTCATAACCACAATGTTTTAAACCCCCTAATGTTACGTCCTTGTTTTTTTTTTTTTTTTTGTACCTCCTCTAGAATTGTGCTGAGACTTTTGGGGGGACTAAGAGTTCTGCAGAATGTAGTGATTATTGTAACGAATGCTAATGCAATCCCTGTTATTCTAATATCTTTCTAAGTTTATCATAGCAATGTTTGTAACTATCCTTGATGTTACACCTTTGTTCTGCAGTTTTCAGCTTTGGAATTATGCTGAGAGATTAGAAGATTAGTAGGGGCTGTGAGAATGTTGCACAATGTCCAGATGTTTGTTAATTTTGGTCTGTTCTTCAAAAATGTGGGGTCACACAACGCATGCTACTGCAAAATCTTATTCTAGCATCATTATTAGTTCATAAGCCCAGTATTTTAAATTCTTAATGTTCAGTCTTACTGTAGTGCTGTCCATCATATGTGTGGGTGACTATGTCCTGTCTGCGAATCTGTGTAACTGTCTGCCTCATGTCTCTGTCCTGTGGGAGGGAGTCTGTGTGGGTGTCTGTGTATCTCTACAGGACTGGCTACCTTGATGCTGTACAGAGGCTTGCCATAATGTAACAACATTACTACTAAATGCCAGTCCGTGTGTGTATTTGTGAGTGGCTACCTTGCTGTGGTACAGGGGCTTGTCGTAATATAACATTAGTATTAAATGCCAGTCAGTGTGTGAACCTCTGTGTGGCTACCTTGCTGGGGTACAGTGGCTTGTCATAATTTATTGGTACTAAATTTTATTTATTTAACATTTGTTGACCGGGAAAGTCCGACTAGGACAGAGCTTATTTTTAGCAGAGGCCCAGGGAGAAATGCTGCAGAAGCATGTCTTTGGAATGTGGGAGGAAACCACACAAACGCAGGGAGGACATGCAGAGACTCCACACAGAAGGCACCCCAGCTGAGAATCGAACCAGAGAACCTCTTGCTGGGGGGGGGGGGGCAGGTGACAAAGTTAACTGCTGCACCACTGCGCAGTCCCAGTCAGTGTGTGTGTGTGGGTACCATTGTGAGTGGCTACCTTACTGTGGTACAGGGGCTTGTCATAATGTAACATTGGTACTAAATGCCAGCCAGTGTGTACCTTGACATTTCAAGTCTTTTTAATGGTCTGAATGTAATAAAATACACAGTGATTGCTAAATGGTGCTTCATGAGCTTGATAGGGAAAGAGGCGTGATGGCAATATGGTCACACTTTTTATATTCTCCTGGGTAGGGCCCCCAAAACAGTAGTACCGGCCCTGCTAATGAATAATGAATTCCTAAGGCTTTTGGCTGCAGCAGAGTTACTATACGATTACTATATTCAAAGCTTCATGAATGCAATTATTTGTAGCACAAAGTGGTTTTGGTAAGGGTACGTTAATTAAAAATCCGTTTACATTGCTAACGTGCAACGGTAGTGTTTTAAATGCCCTGGTTTGAATAAGAGCAATTGTGTCAACAGTGCGTATCATGTATAGCCTGGGAACAAGGACAAACATTGAATGCAGAGCAACTAAAGGGAGTGACTGACGCAGTAATTCTTGACTGTGTCAAATGAAGGCAGCCATTATTAAAGTGGGATATTTCATTGAACATGGATTAGAACCATTGAAGTCTTACTGTGGTACAGGGGCTTGTCGTGACGTTATCATGCAGTCTAATCAGTTTACCATGAATGAGTTTTGTGATTCCTGCGTGCGATTTGATTCAGTAGTTTTTTTTTTTCAGGTGATAGTCAGAATGTCATCCTGCTTTGCCATCAACTGTAGTATGTACCAAGACAATCTGCCACAGGGGGTATCATTCCATCAGTTTCCACGTGACATCAACCTGTGTAGACAGTGGGTGATTAACTAACTGTGGTAGAGATGTCGGTAGAATACCGAAGTTTGTTAAAGAAGTGCTGAGTAGTCCAAAGCCACGACATTTCCTGTACTCCAAACATTTTGAGGAGAGCCAGTTTCACCTTGACTACCAACATCAGCTACTTCCGGATAAGATGAAGCCAAAGCGTCCGATTCGGAGATTAATAAAAGGGGCAGTACCATCAATTTTCACTTTCTCGACCAGCAATGCAAGGACATCTTCAGTACATAGGTTGCGGCAGAAACAGCAGCAAAATGTAAGAACATTGGTGGAGCACTGAATGGTTTAATCAGCCTTTTATCATTTGCTTAGTGGGATACTGCCACTGTATGCATCGTTGCAATTTTCAACAGTTAATGGATGTACTTTTCCCTGCAGCTTATTGAAGAACTAAGTACAACGCAGCCTACATTGGAAGACATTGTGACAGAGCAATGGTCTGTCCAACGCAAGGTGTGTAATTGTATTGTCTCCTCAGCATACTAAGCATTACTCACTACTCAGGTGAATGTAATTTTAATGACCCCTGTTTTGTTTCTGTTGCAGAGTAATATGCATGTAAAACTACAGAAGAGAAGTGAGCCCGATAATGAGGCGTCAAGACACAATGTGGTGCAAGACCAAATGGAAGACTGCCAAGCGAGTCAAGAAGCTGTAGAAGTAAGTTTAGATGAAACCATAGTGGAATATGTAGTGGTGGAGAAGCATTTACTCTACTGGTTAGGTTATGGGTGTGTGCGGAATTCAACGAATTCTAAATGAAAATTTTTGGCTGGAGTTCATTACAAGTCCATTGAATATATTGACGCAGGAGCACAGCAATCCAAATGCTTATGCTGTCATGACTGAGATATGGTGTGTACAGTGTTAAGTAATGCAGTTTAACATTTGTGACATTAGTTGAGCATTTCCTGATTTATTGTTAATTATGTGACTGCAGGTTCAAGAGACAGAATTATATGAAGAGGTAGTTGAAGGCATGGAAGTCTATGCAATGGAGATTGGGATTTGCAGTCGGGCTACAGTTGCGTGCCAAACTTTTGCCAAAAGAAAGGTAGCAACATAGCAGTTCAAGCCAAGTTAATGGACCTTGAAACGTGACCATGCACTATGATTGCTACAGCTGTACAGGTTCCAGAAGTAGGAGTCTCACCACTGATAGACCACACATACTTCAAAAATTCCAAGGTTGTACAAACAGAATGGAGTGAGCCCAGACCAGAACAGCACAGTTTCACTAATGGCAATCTACGCATGAGTGAGAGTACATGTCACAATCAAAAGGATGAGAGTTGCACTGAAGAGGCCGCATGTAGCTCCAGTGTGCACACATCTCTGGAGATGAAAGCTTGCAGTACTCCGGTCAAACTATACATCAGGAAGTCCATAACACCAGCATGCATAGCAGCTCCTCACTTTCGCAGTGGACAGATGATGATGAAAAGGATCCCGACTGGTTCTACACTTTGGACAACTTGTCTACATCAGAGATGGAAGACAGAGTGCTGGAACAGGATGAAGACGAGAACATAAGTGAATCAAAGTTCATTGTGTTTGAGTCCTGCCTGGATTGCCTGTTAAAACTGACCTGTCCACAATGCCGAGGAAGGGAAGAAAGTGAAGTTGGGATTGGGAAAGTCAGCCATTAATAGGCTGAATGCCAGCTGGCAATCTTTTACTCGCATCGTCTGTACTTTTCAGTGGATGTATGTATGCACATATAGCACGATTCTGTGCACATCTTGGACTGGAATTTATAAGTGAAACCACATTCTATTCTGTTCAACGAGAGTATTTGTTCCCAGTTTTGCAGCATACTTGGACAAAGCATCAGACTCATCTACTAGAAGATACAATGGGTAAGGAATTAAGGTTAGCTGGAGATGGGCGGTGTGATAGTCCAGGTTATTCTGCCAAGTACTGCTGCTATAGCATGATGGACCTAGCCTCTGGATTCATTGTTGATTTTTGTCTGGAGCAGATCTGCAGCGGTGTATCCTCGGTTGCACTGGAGAAGACGGCTTTTAAGAACTGCATGAAAAACTTGCTGGATAAGTATGTGAATGTAAGCCTTGTGGCTACAGACATCCTGGGATACGTTTTTTGATGTGGACAGAATTTCCAGAGGTGGATCATCAGTTTGATGTGTGGCATATGACAAAAAATCTGACTAAGAAAATAACTGAAGCTGGGAAAAGGAGAGGCAAGCGAGAATTACTGCAGTGGTGCCACAGTATTTCCAATCACTTGTGGTGGTGTACTGGAACTTGTGAAGGGGATGAAGTCATACTAGAGGAGAAATGATGGTCACTGCTGTACCATGTAACGGACCAACATGGTTGGGGTGGTGCCACAAAGGTTTCCTGTTGTGGACATGAAATGCCCCTCATCAATGGAGATGAGACAAAGTGGCTGGAAGAAGATGATGCATGTCACAGTGCATTAAAGAGAATTGTTGCAAACAAATTTCTCATTAAAGATCTGAAGCACATCACCAAATTCTGCCACACTAGTGATCTTGAGGTGTTCCATGCATTACTGTGTAAGTATTGCCCCAAGTTTGAGCACTTTAGTTTTGCAGGGATGAAAGCAAGAATCATACTTGCCATCCTGGATCATAACGAGAACCTTCATCGTGAGCAAGCAGTGGTGAGATTCCCTACAAAGTCAGCAGCAAAGGGAGAGCTTGCGTATCGCGTGGTGTACCCGTAAGCAAAACAGGATTGGGAAGCCAAACCAATATTTGCGAAGAGAAAGTTTGACTACATACATGACTTGATGTTGGAAGTTGTAAAAACTAAGTGAGGCATCTTGGAAACGCAATCCATGTTTATACCCGACATACCAAAGAATATTGCTAGGTATGAACCTCCTGAGAAGACTATGGTGATTGCGAGACATATTTCACAGCACAGTTGCTACTGTGGACTGGGTAAGTAAATTGTGACCCAATACTTTTTCTCATTGACTGTAGTGAGCTATTTAGGGTATAGGGGTAGTGTCACTAATCATCAATAGCTGGGGATCTTATCAGTCCAAATTGTTGGAAAGTAAATTAACAGTAATATGTATAGGAGGACTGCCACAATATCCACGATCAGCCCTTACTGGCCAATTCAAAGTGACACGGATTGGGATGCCCCAGTGGATTCTGTACTGCTTCAGAGATCTTCCTGGACCTGCCCACTGGTGGGGCATACCTGAAGCACCTGTTCGCCTATTTCAAAAGGCAACTTTGCTGGCATTGCAGCAGGACACCAGAATCAAATTCAGTGGCAACCAATGCCTTCTTAATGTCTTGCAGGGGAAATTTCTGTGTGCTTTCCA
>NC_056727.1:211639257-211669257 GCF_019279795.1 Protopterus annectens | reverse complement strand
GTCCTAGGACTGAGCCCTGGGGAATGCTACTTGTAACCAGTTTAGAGTCGGACCTAGCTCCCACAACTCTCACAATGTGGGTTCTGTCCATGAGCCAGTTGGCAACCCATCTTGTGACGTAGGGGTTTATGCTCAGGCTGGTGAGCTTGTCTATAATATCAGAATGGGGAATGGTGTCGGAGCCCTTAGCGAGGTCTAGGTAGGCTATGTGTGCCATCTTTCCCTTGTCTATAGCCTTGGTAACTGTCTCAAAGAAGTCCCCCAAGTTTAGGAGGCATGATCTGCCCTTAAAGCCAAACTGGGTAGGGTCCAGTGTTTGGAGGTTCCCAATGTCTCTGTTAATGACTTCCATGATGATGCGCTCCATAGCCTAGCAGACCAAGCTAGTCAGGCTTATAGGGTGATAGTTCCCAGGGGTCTGTTGTGGCTCCACCTTTGTGGAGCGGAATAACCATTGCTGTGCACCACTCTATGGGTATGTAGCCTGTGGAGAGGCTGAGTTTGAACAGTGTGTTTAGGTGAGGGGTTAGTTCGTCTTTGAGCTCGTGTAGGACGCAGCCTGGGGCACTGTCCGGTCCCATTGATGCTGTGTTTTTGGCTTTGGAGAGGGCTGTTTTAACCTGAGTGTCTGTGATTTCAAGGACTCTACATTCTTCTGGTATGGTTATGGGCCCTTTTGGGGGTGAGAGGGGGGTGAAGTTTGCGCTGAACCTGTCTGCCAGGATGTTGGCAATATCAGTCGGTTCAGTGTATTTTGTGCCATTCTGCACTAACTCCGAGCAGATCTGAGCATTGCCACTTAGATACTTGACATAGCTAAAAAATGCCTTGTGGTCATCTTTGGAGTCCTTGGCAATTTTTCTTTCAAAGCTCGCCTTGGATGATTTTATGAGGGATTGTAGTTTCTTGCTGATACTGATCAGGGATGTCTTTCCTTCTTGGGATTTTACTCTTTTCTGTACTAGTTTCCTCCTTCTGTTGTATAGCTTGTTTATGGCAGGAGTCCACCAGACTGGTTTCCTTTTCTTGGAGGAGTGAGTCTTGGTTTTGCTTGGGATGGCACGATCCATGCATTCTTGTAGCTGCCCATAGAATGCATTAGTAAAGGATTTTGCAGCTTGGACAGTGTTATCCCTCAGCATGGGGACTTTGAAATTTTCCACCTTGGTCTTAAGTAATGTGAAGTATGCTTTTGAAAAGTTTTTCACTGTGGTTTTTTTGTCTGGGGGTGGAGGTGGAATATGGATATCCAAAGTGATTTGTTTATGGTTACATCTAACCAGCGAGGGGTTGCCTCTGGTGTGGAACACTGGTCGCCCATGTTGGTGATGACCAGTTTCAATATGTTGCCACCTCTGGTGGGAGTGCTGACCAGTTGAACCAGGGCATTTGAGTTTATAAAGTATAGGAAAAGTTGGGCAAGGGAGTTAGTACTTGAGCAGTTCTCCTAGTTAATGTTTGGGTAATTGAAATCGCCCAATATTAGGGTATTTGGTAGGACCTTTATGTTTCCCAGTGTTTCCAGAAACGCAGAATGGAGGTCCTGGGACATGGTGGGCGATCTGTAGCAAGCTACAATTTGAATTGAAGTTTTGCCCATTGTTAGTTGCACGTGGATGACCTCTGAAGTATCGTGGTGTGGGTATCCTTGATGAATATGGATACGCCCCCGCCTTTTGTATTTTGGTTTGGGTTCTGTGGCCGAAATGTATGGTATGAGTTGTAGCCTGGTAGTGCTGGGGTGCTCTCTGGAGCCTTAAACCAGGTTTCTGTTACTGCACATATATAAATTTTCTCCATACTGAGGAGTGCCTCAAGTGCGTGCATTTTGAGGTTTAGACTTCTGGCATCGAGTAGCATTACCCCCAGTTTTTTGTTACTTGTGCTATTTACGGTGGTGGGTTTGTATTTTGAGCCTTGCCTAAAAAAGGCACTATGGGGGTGGCGAGAGCCTTGGCCAGTATTCGAAAGCCTATGGGTGACGGGTGCAAACCGTCTCTAGTGAAGTAGCGTGGCTTGTTGAGCATGTCATCCCAGGTGGACAGACACTGGATCCCCTTTGAATGACACCAGAACCGTAGCCAATTGTTGAAATAGAGAATTTTTTTTCTTTATACCGTGGTATCATTCTTGGTGAGGGCAGGATGCCACTCAGGGTCAGGGTCATACCGGTGATCAGAGAGCTCTTCCATGTCTCTCTTCATGTAGTCCAGGAAGGTATGGCTCAGGTCATTCACACCAACATGGACAATGAGAGAGTCATATTTGTACTTGTTCTGGAGTGACATAAGTGCTTGTGTTATGTGGTGGATCCTGGCACCCGACAGGCAGCTAACAGTAACCTTCTCCTTATTCAGCCTAGTGAGTGGGATGTCAGTGTGCCTGACTAGAGAGTCACCTATTACTAGTATATGTTGGGTATATTATTTTGCCTTAAGGGCTGTGATTGCATGGCACACTGGTTTTGTGATGCATGTGTTTCATGGTTTGTGTTGGGGGGTGGAGGTTGCTTGGATGTTTGCTTTGGAGGTCTCTGTTGGTTTTGCAGATTTTTATTTAGAGCCTCAGAGTATGTTTTCATGTATTTATGTGTTTTTTGCCGGTGCTGGTTTAATGGGTCTATGTAAGACTGGTGGTGTGATGCAAGTAAGAGAGCTTAGCCTCTAGTCTGGCTGTATAACTGCATCTCTCGCATGCATTAATGTTTGGTGGTAGGAGGAGGGGGTTGTCTGTGTAGGAGGCAGTTGTAACATTGCCTCAAAATGCCCAGATTCACCAGTTGGACTGGAGAGTACACCTGAAATTGACCTTTGAACATGCCTGGATAGGTACAGTGAACTGTTTTACTGGATGGCTTGTAAGGTCGAATAGAGAGCCTTGTCCTTCTGTACAGTACAGGAGGGTCTAGTGCTAACGTTTATAAGTGCTTGCTATAAGTTCTGAGCAAGTGCTGGGCTGAGATATGAATGGCTTAAGTGTAAACCAAAAGCCAGCTTATCTGGATGTCATTTATGATGGATCAGTTGAATTCTGGTACATTTTGGGCACTTAACCGGTATTTATTTACTGTAGAATATTTGTAAGGTCCCTTAAAATCGTAACTGTTTCACAGGTGTTAGATCATCAGTACACTACAGTCTTAATGCGGACGGTGTATATTTATAAATAAATGGATAGAGCGCATACTTATTTGTAAGTGGACGTACTGGAATGAAAGCAAAATATGTAGTAAGACTATGCATACTAACCTGTGAAAACTTTGAGTAAACCATAATATGATGGAGTATATGTAGTTGATTTGGGTTGTGATTGTGTAATTGTAGCTGTGGTTGGAACACACAATTGCCCGTTGCTGAACTGTGATAGTCCAGCAAAAATGTCAAACTACAATCTCAGTTTTCTGAGGAGCCCTACTGATATGTGATAAAGTACAGGCACAAGCACAGTAACAGCTGCAAAAATTAAGAGCAAAAATTTGCAATGACCATGCCTAGACATTAATTGCATGTTTTTACACAAGAAGCAGATGTCTGTCACAATTAATCGACAACACTACATCAGATTACATGCAGTATGCAATACTGTAATTTTCTTATATTACCACTTGAAGCATGTGGGTGTTGTCATGCAAGTCTGAAATAATTCCTGTTTATAGTGCATCACTTGTTAGCTATTTAACAAAACAGGAAGGAAAAATAATTGGGAGTTTGATGCTTTGCAAAACAGTGATTATTCCCACTGCTACTGGGCTTGGTTCTAAATTTGAAAGAAGTGCAACAAAAAAAAGTCTCCCACTGTAAGGAAGGAAAGTCTGACAAGAAAACAGTACATTAGTCTGGTCACCTTCCACGGTGGTGCAGCGGTAGCGTTGTTGCCTCACAGCAAGAGGTTCTCCCGTTCGATTCTCAGCTGGAGTGCGGGGAGTGCCTTCTGTGTGGAGTCTGCATGTCCTCCCCGTGATTGGGTGGGCGTTTGAAAGACATGCGTAAATGGGCGTGCCTTCGCTGAAGGTTGAACGTCGAGTTGTCACCTCGGCGTTTGTGAAAATCTACTGCCAATCATTAGCGGACCAGAGTTCTGCTGTGGCGACCCCTAACCAGGAAAAGCCGAAAGACAACAAAATCTGCTGTGAGCTGCCAATCACATGACAACTAGGGAAGGTAGGTGTGAAGGGGGAGGGGAGATGCCTTGAGCTACATTTCAGCCTTCACAAAAGAAGCATTTCTAAGAAGAAAGAGCAATAAAATGCACTTTTCAGTTCTGTTCTGTAGCATTTGCACTGCTTGTTTTTGAAGTGGTCATTGAAAAACGATAACATTTTAACCAAAAGTAGATGACTATAACACAGCAGTGAATGCCTTTAAATTGAGTGCAGTCACAGGAGCGTTAGGGAAAACGTGGCAGTTCTGATGCAATTTTTTGAGACCAACAATGCATTCTGGGATACTTAGAGGCAGACTAAACAGTCAGAATTTTTTCAAGATGCCAGACCCCATGTGGTCAGAGTCAGAAATTGCGTATAAAAATATCTAAAAAGCTCTTGGCCCCAGTGTGGTGTTAAAACGTAGGAAACACCAAACCATGAAGAAATACATATTTTTTTTGAGTCTGTGGGTGCGGTTGTCCTTTAAAATACCTGAAACACCCTTGAATTGTTGTTTATAAGATTACTCCTTGCACAGGTGCTGCGGTAGCGTTGTCACCTCACAATAAGACACTGTCCAGTTCGATTCTCAGCTAGACTGTCTTCTGCATGGAGACATGCGTGAATGGGCGTACCTTTGTTGAAGGTTGTGCGTCAGGGCTGGTAACTTGGCACGTAAAAATCAACTACCAATCATTAGCGGACCGGAGTTCCGCTGTGGTGACCCCTAACCGGGAAATCAACAACAACATACAGTCCTATCACAGACAAATACTTCACACAATTATCTATACAATCCTCATTTTCAAAGGTAACATGATAGCTACAATAAGAAACTGCAACTAAAACAGAAGTGCACAACCAAATACAAGTTAGTTAAAATTGATCTTGGTATACTGAGAAAGTCTGAGTGGGAGAAAACTCTTTTCCAGCAGAGGTCCAGGAAGAAAAGCTCCACATTAATAGTCTTGACATGTACATAAAATCTATTTACATAATATCAGAAGGACTACAAATGCAGGAAGTGTGCATACATGAAAGAAAAACAATCACAATAGCTTGCATAAACATCTATGAATAGACAATGTACACAGCATGCACAGGTATATACAGTGTTGAACATTTTTTTATTTTTATTTAACATTTGTTGACAGGGAAAGTTCAACTAGGACAGAGCCTATTTTCAGAGGAGGCTCAGGGAGAAACTGCTCCAGATGCAGGTCTTTGGAATGTGGGAGGAAACCAGAGTACCTGGAGGAAACTCACACAAAGGCAGGGAGGACATGCAGACTCTGCACAGAAGGCATCCCAGGCAATCGAACCGGAGAACCTCTTGCTGTGAGGCGACAATGTTAAACCGCTGCACCACCCAACATTCATTAGAAATAGACACAGGGTTGTATATAGTAAAGAGAATATTACAGTACCTTTTTCAATGTTATATTTACTTGTAGTTTCTAACACTTGAAATAATGAAAACAGGCAGCTTAACTATGGCAATATTAGGAAGAAGGTAGTTAATGAAATATAGCATGATTTGTTAGTAGTACAGTAACTATGAAAATATCATTACATTTAAGAGATTGAGAAGTGAAGTAATCAGGAATGGGAAAATGGATGGGGCTACTTGGACAGTTATAAGCACCATTAGTTTTGTATAAATGAGGAGAGGGAGATGAAACTGACAGAATGGGGACAGTGACACAGTTGATCTAATTAGAGAGAAGAGGAAATGGAGTCTTGCCAACTTAGAGATTGTGACTGATATTTACACAAATAAAAACAAACATAAAAATGAAAAAAAAAGTAAATGACCGCAGTTATGTATTCAGCATGTGTGTTCTCTTCAAAATACACAGGAAATCTGGCTCACATTCGAAGTAATATACAACAGACTACACAGGCCACCACACAAATAAAACTCCTGGAAAGTCTGCAAGTTGTTCCTAGCCTATAAAACATAGAAGCCAACATCCAAAGCTAACCACAGTCGGTCATCCAACACACCTGTACATTTCAACCAAACAGCATGCACCACCACAAAACTTTCATATGCTTGCACTCCCACGTTTTGGATAATTTGGCAGGACAGTTATTTGTGCCCCAAAAATGGGCACACTCATGCAGCAGCACCACAATTTGAAGACATAACTGAGTAGCATTACAAAAAAGATCTCTGACATTAGTACATGTAAACTTGTATTTCCACTGCTCTCTTAGGCTATGAAGGCATCCAGCCTCGTTTATGTAGGCTAAACATTCAAGCACAGAGGCGATAAGTAAATAACATC
Source organism: Protopterus annectens (assembly GCF_019279795.1). Taxonomy (NCBI): domain Eukaryota; kingdom Metazoa; phylum Chordata; order Ceratodontiformes; family Protopteridae; genus Protopterus; species Protopterus annectens. The sequence goes on along the minus strand of NC_056727.1, from coordinate 211,662,822 downwards.
AATAACTGCAATGAAAATTTTGCAATGGATTTCAGAATATTCTTCAACCATGGAATACTCCCCTACTTTTTTTTTTTTTTTTTTTTTTAACAAGTGCAATGCACCCAATGCTATTCTCCATTTTTTCTTTGAAAAATTCTCTACAGAAAAACATGCTCTCTTGTACAATAAGCTCATATATCTGGTAATGTTTTCATCACTGACAGTTATCCTGCAAGGTCAAACAGAACCAACTAATACTGCCTTGATAAAGGTTCCCCTGCAATGTGCCATCTTCTGCATTACTAAAAAACAAAACTACATCATTTATTGAAAATGTCCACAGCTGAAAATCAGGATTAATTATAAGGAGTTTGTTTATATATTTTTTTTTCTCAAAAATCTTTTTATTGATTTATAAAGTATGACATAACAAAACAAAACATCAAAACATTATAAATCTTATCATATATGAGTTGATTGAATTTATACACCTTGTAATAATGCATTTCAACTCATGAAGGTGAGAGCAAAACAATATCTAACAATATATACAATTGATAACCAAGAATCAAAATATGAAATGAGACTATAGCCAAAATGAGAAAGTGAAGTATGAGAGTAAATAAATCCACATAATGTATTGTGACAATGAATATGATAACTATTAATCACTATTAATAATGAAGAGGACCTTCTCTAAAACTTTATTATTTAAAACCCTTTTCTTTGGACTCTTCCAAATAGTTTTGTGTGCATAAATATACAAATATGCCATTGTTCTAAAAGCATTCCAATTTAATTTAGTGCGATCAAGCCAGTTTTTGGTAATGTACAGTTTAATAAGAGAACAAATGAATACCAGCACATGAGTATCCAATTTAGAGAGATGAATCATGGGAATGTGTAAGATTGCAATTTCCATGATAAAGTGGATTTATGGTACCCCATTTTCTGTAACCTTACTTTCAAGGAAGTCCAAAGTTTATGTGAAAAGTGGCAATACCAAAAAATGTGTAAAAGGTCGGCTTTGGGAAACGAGCAACAAGGGCATGATGGAGACTTGTTCACGTCAAATTTGTTAAGTTTGGAAGGAGTATAATAAGCATTGTTATTAATCATCAGTTGGGTATAAACCAAATTCTTGAAAGGAGAGTATTCCAGAGTATTTCTAATGGCCAAAAGTTTTGGTTGTCTGTTAAATGAGGGTTATGAATAACCCAAAAGTTCGAGAAAAGACATGACGAATCTTGTATTAATTTAGTTAATAAATTATAAGATTTTGACAACATTTTCTCAGGTAGTAATAATGTTTTAATTATCAATTCCAAATTATTGAGATCTTGTTCTCTTGGCATCAGAAGATTGCGATTATTTATAACCACATCCCTTATTTGGCATAGTATTGTAGTATAAGTACAGTTGACATTCAGAATCTTACGTAGTTCAGCCAGGGACACGTCTTTATATTTCAGAAATGTCCAAACCTTAATATTTTTTATAAGGGGATAATTTGAAAGGTTAAATTATGTATTATCCAGCTTAAAATTTGGGTTCAGGTGAATTGGTTGAAGTATATATGAAATCTTATCCATTTTGATTAGTTTTAATAATTCCTGGAATGCATTGATCTTATGTTTTATGAAAATCGAGACTTTGAGGGTGTTCAAGATATCAGTAGATATGAAAGGAAAGGCATCAGGGTTTATGTTCTTGGATATAATATATTGATTCCAAATACTAACCCAATTAGATGTATTATTATTGTGAATGTTATTCATTTTAGAAATGTACAAAAGTTTATTTGCCAAAACAATTAAGTAATAAAGATAAAAATTTGGCAAACCTAAACCACCCCCATCTTTGGAAATTGATAATTTAGAATAAGATATTCTAACTGCCTTAGGGAACTACAAAAATTTAGCTAGTTCTTTATTAACTTTGTCAAAAAAAGATTTCGGGATTATTTGATCTGAAGAACTAAATTGGTACAAAAATTTAGGAAGGATATTCATTTTGATTATGGCAGCTTTTGATAGAAGTGAAAGATACAAAAGTTCCCATCTACGCATATCTAGCAGTATTGTTGACCATAATTTATATAAGTTATTTTGAAATGAAGATAGGCTATTATGCTCCATATGAATACTCAGATATTTAACCCCGTATGTAATATGGAAATGAGAATCAGGGAATAAGTAAGATTTATGAGCTAAATAATTCAAAGGAAAAATATGAGTCTTTTGAGGATTAATGTGATAGTCCGATGCAAGAGAAAACTTCTCAATAGAATTCATAATCTTTTTAAAATCTGAGAGAGGAGTTTGAAAGAATATAACCAAGTCATCCGCAAAGGCAGAGAAAAATAAATTATTGCTAAGAATTCTAGGAATTTTGTGAAATGTATTTTGTGATATGTACAAAAGTAAAGGTTCCAAACATATGTTAAAAAGAAAAGGAGATAAAGGACAAGCCTGTCTCGTACCATTAGTCAGCTTTATAGGACTTGAAGTGATTCCGTTAATATATAGTCTAGTAAAGGATTTTTTATACAGAGTTTTGATAAAACTTATAAATGTAATGGGGAAACTAAAACATGACATAGTCTGAAAGAGAAAATTCCAACACGCTATCAAATGCATTTGATGCATCCAAGATCAGTGCATACAATGGGTTATTATGTTTTGTAAGATGTATAATAGATTCCAAGGTCAAGGTGTTTTCCCAAATGTGTCTATGGGACATAAAACCTGTCTGATCTGGCGAAATTATTGATGAAAGGACATTTTCCAATCTCTTAGCAAGAATCGAAGACAGAATCTTAATATCTACATTGATTAATGAAATTGGTCTATAGTTGCGAGGGTCAGTCTTATCTTTACTATTTTTCAGAATTAGTATAGTTTTTGAAGTGTTCCAGTGGAGATCAGATATGTCATTTATAATTATATAGTTATATACTTTAAGAGAGCAATTACTGTTTTAAAGGATTTAAAAAATTTAGGTGTAAAACCATCAGGGCCCGGGGATTTGCCACTCTTTAGCCTATCAATTCACTCTGTAATTTCTAAAAGAGTAAGAGGAGATGAAAGAGTATTTTGTTGTTTTTCATTTAACGTGGGAAATATTATGGAACTTAAAAAACTATTTATATGACTATTATTTATAGAATTAGAAGATTTAGAATATAACTCTGTATAAAGTGATGAGAAGAGATGCAAAACTTCCTTGTCCGTACTATATATTTGATCTTTATATTGTATGGGCGATATTTTAGATCTTTCAAAATTTTTCTTAATTATTCTTGCCAAGGTTTTGGAAGGAATTTGGGCCCATTCTGAGTAAGTGGCTAATAATCTTTGCTCCAATATTGAAATATTGTTTTGATGTAGTAAAATAAGTTCCTTTTGTAAGTCTATAATCTGCTTTTCATATGAGGGGTCCGGATTTAGCCAATATTGATTTTCAAGAGATTGAATATTCAGTTTTAAACATCTTTCTTTACTATTAAGTTGTTTTTTAAGACATGCAGCCTTACCAATAAACATTCCCCTTAACCTAGCTTTGCATGCCTCCCACTGCACATCATAGGGAATATCTGTTGAATCTAACTCATTTTCCATTTCCTGAATTATTTCTATACATATTTTACTAATTTCTTCATTAGAGAGCAAGTTATTGCTTAATGTCCAGTTATTCCTTTTGAGTTTATGACTCAGGTTAAAATTTAGATTTAATTTTACTAAGATTCTAGAGTGATCAGATAGAAATCTAGGTTCAGTAGTGAAATCCATTAATAACTGTGAAAGGGAATTAAGAAAAAAATCCAATCTAGACCATGAATGATAGCATTTAGAATAATAGGTATAAGTATCAATTTTATTTGAGTATTTAGTGAGTTGCAGAGGGTCTATAAGATTATACTCTAATATTAAGTCCTCCAAAGCAAAAGATGCTTGCTGATTATATGAAGAGGAATAACTTGTACGATCTATGACTGGGTTAATTACAGCATTCCAATCCCCTCCCAAAATAACAAAGTGATCTTTGTATGATGAAAGTATGTTGTAAATCTGAAATATAAAAGTATGTTGATCACTACAAGGGCCATAAAGATTTAGTATCAGTAGTGGTTTGTCCAAATTATGCATGAAAGCTGTAAAATAGCACCATCTACCTTTATCATCATATTTTTCTTCAATAATAGTTCCTTGGAATTTTTGCTTAACTATAATAGCCACCCCCCTAGAGTTAGAAGTGTCCCCTGAAGCTATTATTTCCTTAATCCATTTTTTATTTCTTACTTTGTCCCAGTCATCCCTAGGAATATGTGTTTCTTGCAAAAAACATATATTGGCTTGTGATTTATACATTAAATGATATAATAAGGATTTCTTATCTTTATTTTGGATCCCCCTTAAGTTCCAGGAATCAATTATTAATAAATTAGTCATATAATTATTAAAGGTCTGTTAAAGAAGATGTTAAAATATAGATTGTTTGTGATTAAGTAAAGTATAAATGTGGAAATTAAACCAAACTTAGTCTCATTATAACAAATAATACCTATAGGTGTATGTTTCAATGCAAAGTTAACTCTAACTTCATAAGTTTTGCTCTTCCCTACCCCAGTGCCTACCCACCTAAACCTATCTACCAAGGGAAGATGAAAATAACTACCTATACAATTTAAAAACTTGGTTACCAAAATCACATATATATGTGAAGAAAATTTAAGTAAAGTCCTAAAAAGGACTATAACCAGTTTAACAAAACTAAACATATTTACACAGCTATCCAATTGTACTACAGTATACATCTATAATGTAAAATGTTAGTAAGATAAAAATTTAATTGGTGCAACATTAATATATTTATACATGTAAAGATCATACATGTATGTGTCGCAATCTACAAATATGTCTATAATCAAAAAGGATTAATGTAATTAAGGATTTAAGATCTTCACATTCAAATATACACTATATTGCTTTGTATTACTAAATCCTTTAAACAGAATATCTCTGATTAATCATCTTTACTATCTTTAAAAACAAATTGTATGACACAGGTATATGAAAATCCAATTAGTAATGAGAACATCAGTAAGTCTAGTAAAAGGTCAATCAATATCGTTGAAATCACCTGAGTCTCATATTCTTTAACATAACATATATATAATATGTAGGATGATATTTTAATATTTATCATAAATGTAAGTATAATATGAGAAAATGCATTAATGTATACTGTGATAATTACCAAGGGCTTCAACTAACCCTATAGGGTAATATTACACCCTAACACTTCCAGTATTGTCATTAAAAGTATACAAGTGAAAATATATTTTTAACAGAAAATATATACCTAAATTATAAAAATAAAATATTCCACATTTTTCGCAATTGGCCCAATATACCAACTGCAGCATATTAAGCACAATAAGTGTTCCTGTAGATGGCGTTTAAAGTTGTCAGCGCTTAGTAGATAATATATGTGTAGAATAAATTATCTCCTGAATATTAGATTTGTTATGCGCCAACTACATGTAAAAGTTATAGCTAAAAACAAGTTTTCAATCTATATTACACAGTGTTTTAGCTTAAAAGTTAGTTATAAAGGCTTAAATGCTTCCGCATGCACGTAGTACCAGTCCAGTACGAGAAGAAGACTTCCTGAATCACGTAAAGCGCACTGTCGCAACCTACAAGAAAGAAAGCCACTTACTTGCGAGAAACAGTGCTGCTGAAGTCAAAACACAGTTTCCAAGGATGAAATCAGCAGTTCTTCAAATGCGGGATATCAGTGGAACAAGAAACCATATTCTGTGCAAGCAGACAATCGCGAACAAATGTTTACATCCTTTTCAGCTTTCTTTCCGAAGACTTATCAGACCACAGAGTATGCAGCACGAGCAACACAATTCTGATCAGATAAAAATAATTGTATTACCCTAGCGTCGCTAGTGACATCCAGAGAGTATACACCAAGGTAAAAGGCTCGTGAATAATTCCAGAGACAAAACCAAGGCATTCAGTGAAGATTAGTGACTATGTAGCACGAGAGACCAGATATTATTCCCTCCATTCTGCTGATGTATTCTTAGACGAAGAAACATTACTTTTTCATGTAAACAATGCCAAGTTGATGTTGGTATATTGTAAAGGCGTAACATATTGGAATATTAATATGTGAGTTTGCGACAACTCCAAGAAACATTAAAACACATGTTTCATATACAAAAAAGCAGAGTTATTTTTTCACCTGTCAAAGCTATGTCATATAATCAATATTATGAAAAAAAGAAAAAAAAAGGCATAGTATTAAAGGTTAGCTCACAAACTTAAAACATCAAATGCACTTACAATAATTATGAGTTTTATTTGTGTGCATCATTAGCAGGAAGAGCCTTGAATACTTTTAGGAATACGTCTTTTGCTTCTTGTGGGTCTGCGAACACATAAGTCCTGTCATTATAGTTGAAAGAAAGAGCATTAGGATAACGCATCCTAAATTTTATTCCCCTTTTAATCAGGTCTGCACAGAATGGAGACAGTTTTTGTCTGTTTAATTTTATTTGAGCTGGTAAATCCTGTGAAAAAGTCAATTTATGTTTATTCCAGATGAGATATTTTTTACTTTTGGCTGCTTCTAAGATACGCTGGGTGTCTTGAAAGTTTAATAACCTTGTGTATATAATCCGAGGTGAAGTAGAGTCTTGTCTAACACGCAGGGCTCTGTGTGCTCTTTCTACAGTTAAAGTTTTTGTATTTGTTTCACAATTAAGTAGAGCCTCAAATATTTGTTTACTCACTGAAATTAAGTTTTGATTTTCATAAGATTCCGGCAAACATCTAATTATTATGTTATTTCTCCGGCTCCTTGCCTCCAAATCCAGAACTTTAGCTTGTAAATCAGCAATTAGATTATCTTTAGATTTTAAGTCATTTTCAATAGATTCTGCTCTTACTTCTATGGCTAAATACTTATTTTCAAGAATGTCCATTCTTTCATTAATCTGTTTTAAAGTTTTACCAAAATCAGTAAATTGGTCAGAAAAATTCTGTATAGCACTCTGAATGGGTTGTAATGCCATTTTTAAGTCTTCTAAATGAAAATTAGAATCATTTTTTTTCTTTTGCACTTACTTTTATGATTTCAGTAGATGATTTAGAGGTTTTAAGTCTCTTGGAGCTAATGTCCTTCTCTGGAGAAAGCATAGAAGAGAATTTGGCCTTAGTTGTCTGTGCATCCATGGAATCTGAGTTGCCAGCCATGCCCAGGTTAGAGGTGTGAAAACAGAGAAACTGACACAGAGATAATCATCTGGAGTGCACTTGTCCAAAGACTGTTGAAGCCAAAAGTATTCTGAGGTAAAATAATCCAAAAATTTACCTTTTTCCAAAAATAAACAATCCCAAAGTGAAGGATTTGTATCGGAGATCATTTCTGTAAAAAAAAAAACTGTGGAGAAATTTCGCTTAAAAGTAGCCGGTAATTACATAGCAGTGAGGAGCTCAATGAATAGGGAGCAGTCTGGTCGGCGGCCATCTTTGAACCAAGTTTGTTTATAATTTTGTGTTAAAAATGTGCTAGGTCAAGCTGAAAATGGAAAGCAGAGATTCCATACTTAAAACTGAAGCAACAGTGTGAAATTCAGAAAGCAATTAAACCAGCTTTTTCCAACAAAATCAGACTTTGGATTCTTTCAGAGCCAATTTCAGTATGTCCAACTTTAGTTTTAACTATGTTCTAGGCTTTTAAAAACATTACATCATCACTTATCACAACATTCAGACCTTTCAGAGGGACGCTGTACATCAATAAATTAATGATAGTTTAGGCTGTCATTTCAGTGAAAATATGTTGGCAAAAGCACTTTTGCTGATAGTGCAGCATTCCTTTTTTTAAACTGTTGCGCAACCCCAGAGAAGATTTATATTTGGGGATGTCCTCCCAACATGAGGCACAAAGGGGCTTGACCCCCTGCAAAAAAATTTCATTTTCACCAAAATGCTTTCAGTGAAACATTCTTTGGAGTTTTTACTTTCTGGGAAAGCACTGTCAATCTGTCAACATGATTCCTCTCCAGAAGATGCACAACATATCTGCAAATTATTTTATTGTGCTGGACAGTAAAACAGCAACCCGTAAGCTGAGGACAAAACTTACTAGAGTGGTCCCAGATGGAGTGGGCTGGCCTTCAGTAGGACCACGAGTGGTTTGATGGCTAGCAGGTAGGTGGCAATTAAGATTTACTGTAAAGTACAAAGTTACAAAGACTGGTGCTTGGAAGGCTCTGGAAAACATGCATGCTTTGAATGGTGGCCCAAAAATGACCTAAGAAAAGGACTTTAGAGAGCACAATCACCCTGAAATAGAGGTGTATAATGAAATAGGAAAAGACAATGTAAAGAACAGGTTTAGATCAACTGTGTGACTGCATGAATTAGAAATAAATATGGTAAAGTAGTTTCAGGAACCTCGAAGTTCAGACATCCACAGATCTCCTCCTCCACATCCTAGTGGTGATTGACCCAAAAAACTGGATGAAGATGGAGTGTTAAGAGAGACTCATCAACTTTGAGAGGCCAAATAGCTGCCGATAAGTATAGAATCCTATCACACAAAATCTTTTCCAAAGTCATTATACATGGGCCTGTATCTGCTTACTTCTTTTCTAGATCCACCTCTCTGCAAGGAAAAGGTCATCAACCTCTTATTTGTAAAGAGGTTACATAGTTCAACTAGTGGTAGAACCATTATCACTACCTAGTGTTCTAGCACCAGGGCACAGCTTGAAAAACCTTGGGCCTCATCTTCAAGGTTTGAGAGTTCGTTTCCTCTAATCTACAGAAAGTACAGTTGTGTACACTTACCATAAATGTAGATGTTAAGAGTGTTATTCACTGTTGCAGTCCTTACAAAATGGGTGATCCGGCTCCCGGTAGCCCACAGTCGGCCACAATACCAACGTCCTTGGTATATGACATTGTCTGCCTTCAGTTTTTCTTGCCTTAACTGTCAGGAGCCCCCCCCCAAAAAAAATAGTTTAGACCAGGAAAAGAAAATCCAGTCTGTGCCCTAGGAAAAAAGGGGGATGGAAGGGGGGGGCAGGACTGCAACAGTGAATACACTCGAACATCTACATTTATGCTAAGTGTACACAACTGTACTATGTTTGTTGTGTTTCACTGTTGCAGTCCTTACAAAATGGGTTGATTCCCAAAGCCCAGGAAAAAAAACAAAAGGGAGGAGGAACACCCACTGTTTAAGGGTTGGTAAGGATGCCCTGCAGCACTGCAGTAGCAAAACCAGCCCTGGACTTAGAAAACAACGGTAAATTGTAAAGTTTAGTGAAAGTGTGGACAGAAGTCCATGTAGCTGCTTCCAGTGTGACCCTAGTAGTTGCACCTCTTAAGAAAGCTGCTGAGGCAGATGCTGCCCTAGTAGAATGGGTCCTAATACTCTGAGGAGGAACCTTGCCATGCTGCAAGTAACAAAAGCGAATACAATGAGCAATCCACTTAGAAATGGTCTGTTTAGAAATAGCTTTGCCCTGAGCTCCAGGAGCAAAATTGACCAACAACTGATCTGACTTTTGAAAAGATTTAGTCCTGTCCAGGTAAAATCTAAGCTATGCACACCCAGGGAATGCAGTAACCTTTCCCCTTTATTCTGAGAATTAGGAAAGAAGGTAGGCAGGTGGATAGACTGGTTAAGAGACAGGCTAGAAACCACCTTGGGCATAAAGGTGGGATTAGTTTGAAGAGAAACCTGATCCACATGGAAGAAGACAAAAGGCTCTATACTGCCATTATGGCCTGCAGCTCAGAAACCCTTCTAGCTGAAGTAATAGCCAAAAGAAAAGCAGTTTTCTAGGAAACTTCAGGTCTGCTGAGGCGGCTGGTTTAAAAGGAGGCAGAAGTTTCTCAAGTACAAAATTGAGATCCCAAGCAGGAGTAGGTGCCCTTCTGGGAGCTTTAAATTGCTACCTCCCCTGAGGAACCTTTTCATCAAGGGATGAGAGAAAATGGGATGCTCAAAGGAACAATGAGCTGAAATAGCTGAAGCATGGATTTTGATAGAATAAAAGGAAAGTCCACCATTAAGCAAGCCTGCCAGATAGTCAAGAATGATAGGAAGAGAAGGTTGAGAAGGGTCTTCCCCTCTAGTCTGCATCCAAATGGAGAATCTTTTCCACTTATCTGTGTAAGATTTCCTAGTGCTAGGCCTCCTGGCCTCACGAAGAACCTCAACCACTTGTTGGGAAAGGTTTAAATTATGAGCCAAGCTGCCAAATGCAGAGTCTGAAGATGGGGATGCAGAATTCTTCCCCCCTCCTGAACCAAGAGGTCTAGTATTAGGGAAAGATGCCAAGGCCGAGACTGGGAGAGACTGCGAAGTAGGGGATGCCAATGTTCTCGGCCAGTCTGGAGCTATGATGATGGCCCTTGGTTTTTCGTCCCTTATCTTTAACAGCACTCTGGGAAGAAAAGGCAGAGGAGGGAATGCATAAATTGAGAGTTGTGTCCAGGGGAAGGACAGAGCATTCACTTTCCAAGCTTTGTTGTGATGATCCCTGGTGCAAAAGGTTGGAAGAAGGTGGTTGGTTGGAGATGAGAAGAGCTCCACCTGGGAAGTGCCCCAACGCCGAATGATGCTATAGAAGATGGTCTTGTTTAGTTACTACTCGTGAGGATCCAGGACCTGCCTGCTCAACCGGTCTACCCAGGCGTTGAGCCTTCCCGGAAGAAACTGAGCTATCAGATGAATTGCCCATGGAAGCTGCTATGGACCACAGTATCATGCTTTGTCTGCACAGGGGGTAAGAGTACATCCCTCCCTGCTTGTTGATGTACCACATGAGTGTGGTGCTGTCTGTTCTGACCAGAAGAGTACCAGGAGAGAGAAGATGTTTGAAAGCCATTAAGGCCTGCTGGACTGCCATCAATTCCTTCAGATTTATGTGCAAATGAACCTGTTGAGAGTTCCAAGTCACCTGAATGCATCTGCCCACTGGATGTGCTCCCCAAACATAGTCAGAGAAATCTGTGCTGAGAGTCTGGCTGGCATGAGGTGGACAGAAAGGCAGGCCTTGGTTCTGTGCACAGGCCGTCGCCCACCAAAGGAACTCCGTCTGCAGGCAGGGAATCAGAGGAAGTATCAAGTCTAAATCTGGAGTGTGTTGACACCAAAGGCTTTTGAGGTACCATTGTATTTTCCTCATATGCAGTCTGGCATATGGAATCATCAGAATACATGAAGCCATGAATCATGGCTTGCAGGAATTGCCTTGCAGAGAGCTGGGTCATACTTGCCAAATTTTTGAAGTAATTCGAAAGATCCATTTGTTTCTCCTGAGGGAGCATACCATCTGGGCGGCGGTGTTCAGGCTCGCTCCCAGGAATACAGTCTCTCTGGTGGGTACCACTTTTGACTTATTTTCGTTGATGGTGTGGCCCAAAGAGGTGAGAAGGTTCTTTACAAAGTCCAAATCCTTTAGAAGTTGCTCTGGAGACTTTGCCTAATCATCATCCAAGTAAGGGTAAATTTGAATGTTTCTTTGCCTGGAAAAAGCAATGACTGGAGCCAGGCATTTGGTAAAAACTCTGGGAGCAGTAGATAAGCCAAAGGGCAGTGCAGAGAATTGTAAGTGCCTGTTCCCCTCCCTGAAGCGAAGGAACTGCCTGCAGCTTTCCCTTATTGGGATGTGCAGATAAGCTTCTTTGAGATCCAAAATTACCAGCCAGGAATCCTTGGCCAGCACTGGTAGCAACTGCTGAAGAGTGAGCATTTTGAATATGGGAATTAACAGAAATGTGTTTAGAATGGACAAATCCAGAATAGGGTGCCAGGTGCCCCCTATTTTGGGAACCAGGAACAGTCTTGAGTAGAAACCCTGGCCTATCTGTAGTGCAGGAACTGGCTCTATTGCTCCCAGGTTTAGTAAAGAAGAAACTTGTTTTTCTGCTTCTGCCCTTTGATTTGGGGGGATATCTGGGTATCCTTGGTGGACAGGGAAGGTGCGAAAGAAGAACTTGTAACCTTGGGATACCATTCTGAGCACCCATTTGTCGTCTGTGATGGTGAACCAGACATCTGCAAACATGACTTACCTTCCCCCCTCAAAGGAAACCCTGAGCCCGCAGAGGCAGGCAGGGGAAGGCCGGAGTCATTGGGAATGCTTGCTTTGGGAAGTTTGCTTATAACTCCCCAATTTTGAAGAGGAAGCCTGCCAGTGCTTAGCCTTTTGAGGGGTAGAAGTCTGTCCCCTAGAAGACCTGTAACCCCTAGACCTAGTGCGACTCTGTTTACTAGGGTCAGGAAAAGTTCAATTCTTAAAAGGGTAATGTCAACTAAAATGAGGAGGCTGAGCTTGCAGAAAGTCCTTAACAGTTTGCATAGATTTGGCCTTATCCTCCAACTTTTTCAACACCTCTTCGGCTTTGCTACCAAAAAGATTGTCCTTGTGCAAAGGCACATCCAGTAATTTAGACTTGACAGGTTCAGAAAGGGGCTGTTCCCTCAGCCAAGCATGTCTTCTAATGACAGAACCAATGGCTGCTGCCCTGCAAGAAGCCTCCAAAGTGTCGAAACCACAATGTAAAGAATGTTCAGTAACAAGAGTGGCAGAATTCAATAAATCATGCATGTCCTTACTCTCCATCAGGGAAGGAACACCAGCAATTTTAGCCTTAACAGCCTCCAAAGTATGCTGCTGATACTTAAGCATATGAAAAAAAAAACAATTAACAGACCTAACAGCCAGGGTGGAAGTACTATAAACCTTTTTACCCCATCTGTCCAAGGCCTTAGATTTCCTGCCAGAAGGAACAGGATTTTTAGCAACCATGGCTTTAACACCCTTAGGGCCCTGAGAAATAATCGCTGGATCAGCAGTAGGATTCTTGAAAAGGAACTGATAAGAATCAGGAACTCTACAATACCGGTCATGCTTTCTGGGAGCAGGAGGAACAGAAGTAGGAGTCAAAGAATTCTCCATGAAAACATAACTTCCAAAACTGGAGGGATAGCCAAAGGCTTATGCTGTGGCAAATCCAAGAATTCCCTAATCAGTTTCTTAGACTGAGGGTAGTCCTGACTTTCCCATTTGAAATGCTCTCTAAGAGTATTCAGAACATCTCCAAAAGAAAAATCTTCTAGAAGCAAGACAGAAGGGATGGAGTCTTCTGTATCAGAATCCTCAAAACCAGAAAAAAGTGGAGAGTTTCCCTCTTCATCAGCAGAGTTGCTGGAAATCTCAGAGTCTGAGGCAGAGGAAGCTTCTGGGGACAATTCCCTAATCCTTTTAGAAGGAGGTGGCTGAGAGCCTTTGATAAGGGTCAAGAGATCACTAGCCATTTTAACCATCTGGCAGACGCCTGTGTAAGAGTAGATTTTCATCCGGATAGCCTGCTAGAAAGCCGAAGGGACTCAGGAGGCCTAGCCCCCGCAGAAGTCTGAATTAAGGTAGTCTGTCTGGATATGTTCTCCGGGTGGAGAAAAGAGGCCCCAGAAGCCGGTGCCTGCTTAGCGGCTCTGGATCCAGAGGCAGCGACTAGCAGAGGGTCAGAAGATGAAGTGGAAGCCTGCAGTATGGAGGACTCAAAAAAGGCCTCCGTAGATGCCTGCTGCTGAACATCCGTGGACTGCAGGGTCAAAGAAAGCACCTCACTGACTACCACTGCGCCGACAACCAACTTAACAGGAACGTCGTCGGCTAATCTGACTAAGCCTGTCGCGGTCCTTTTCCTTGCGCTTCTTAGGAACATCTGAAGTCGGGAGACCAGAAGACGCCATACCGACGAACTTAGGCCAAACTCCGAAATGCATGAACAAGATAGCTCTACGGCGTATGGTACGCGGATTGAAAGATGCACAGAGAACACAAGTAGGGACATCGTGCTCAAGGCCCAAACAAGTAATACAATAGGAGTGAAAATCCCGGTGCGGAATCTGTTTTCCACAGGCAAGACAGTTATTAACTTTCTCTGACATTCGTTAAAGCAAGAAAAGAGGGTCCCAAATGGGGTACTTATCTGAGGAGGTCTTCAACTAAGCAGTCGGAATACAAAAAGAAGGTACTCGGCAGACCGGCACTCGTGCAAAATGCTTCTGCTTCGGGCTACATGGCAAGAAAGACTGAGGAAATGGCGTGGGCTGTCTTCTTTTGTACCTCACGTCAGGCCTAAACCGAAGGCAGCCAACGTCATATACCAAGGACTTTGGTATTCTGGTAAACTGTGGGTTACCGGGAGCCAGATAAAGTACAGTTGTGTACACTTACCATAAATGTAGATGTTCGAGTGTATTCACTGTTGCAGTCATTACATTTGGGTAATCTGCTGGCAGGTTGCCCTCAGTCGGCCTGAATTCCAAAGTCTTGGGTCCTGCGTCAGTTGCTGTCTTCTCTTCCTTGACATCAGGTAGTAAGGGGTATAAAACATGCAGCCGACGCCATTTTCTTAGTTTTTCTTGCCCCCAAAAAGGTAGCAATATTATATATATATATATATATATATATGTTATTTATAAACGTGCATCAGTATAAACTTTACCTTCATCTACAAGCAAATACATCACATAGGTTGTAGAAGATAGAGAAGGAAAGATAAACTGTAGAATGACAGGGGGTGGAGGGAGGGTAACCTGGACTGCAACAGTGAATACACTCTAACATCTACATTTATGGTAAGTGTACACAACTGTACTATGTTCTTTGTGTTTCACTGTTACATCATTACATTTGGGTAGAATCCCCAAAGCTATGGTTGGGAGGCTGGAGCTAAACAGCATTAGGGGCGGCTATAAGGCCCTGGAGCACTACAGTGGCAAAGCCTGCCCTGGACTTAAGAGTAAAGAGGCAAATGGTAATGCTTTGTAAAGGTGTGAACAGAACTCCAAGTAGCGGCCTCTAGAATGTCTTTGGTTGGTACTCCTCTGAGAAAGGCTGCTGAAGTAGGTGCAGCTCTGGTGGAATGAGACCTAATGCCCTTGGGCACAGGTTTACCATGGTGCGAGTAGCAGAAACGGATGCAGTGGCTTATCCACTTTGAAATTGTCTGCTTTGAGATAGCCTTTCCTTCTGTTCCTGCAGCATATGACACTAGTAATTGCTCAGTTTTTCTTAGAGCTTTTGCCCTGCTCAAGTAGAATCTTAGCTGTCTGTGTACATCCAAGGAATGCAGAATTCTCTCCCCTTTGTTGTGCGGATTTGGATAAAAAGTTGGCAGATGGATTGTTTGGTTAAGAGCCACACTGGAAACCACCTTAGGCATAAAGGTAGGATTTGTCCTCAGAGACACCCTGTCTGTGTAAAATATGATAAAAGGCTCTACAGCCATGAGGGCCTGTAGCTCTGAAACTCTTCTTGCTGAAGTAATTGCTAGTAGCAGGGCTGTCTTCCATAAGAACTTTATATCAGCGGTAGTGGCTGGTTCAAATGGAGGCAGGGTGAGCTTTCTAATTGAGGTTCCATGCAGGTGATGGTGATCTTCTAAGAGGCCTTAGGTTTTTGGCTCCTTTAAGATACTGCTTTAGTAGGGGATGAGGAAAGATTGGTGGCTCTGTATTGTAATGAGCCGAAATGGCAGAGGCATGGATTTTGATTGATGAGAAAGATAGGCCTTTGTCAAGCATCTCAGTTAAGTATTGTAATATCTGAGGAATATGTGGTTCTGCTGTATTAGTTCCTTGTGCTTTATTCCAAGCACAAAATCTCTTCCATTTGTCAGCATAAGATTTTCTAGTACTAGGCCTTCTGGCTCCCAAAATTACATCCATCACAGCTTTACTGAGAGGTGTCGTTGGTATGATTACATGATTAGCTATGCTGCCAGGTTCAGAGTCTGTAGTTGATTGTGCAGGATCTGATTGTATTGCTGGGACAGTATTTGTGGTCTTTGAGGCAAGGTCCAAGCTGGGTATTGAGACATGTTCCTTAGGACTGGGTACCAGTATTGGTGGGGCCAGTCCGGAGCAATTAATATCATCTTTGGCTTCTCTTGTCTGACTTTTAGGAGGACCTTGGGTAGAAGAGGCAGAGGAGGAAAGGCATAAACTGACAGGTTTTTCCAACTGAAAGATAGGGCATCCACTTTCCATGCTTGTCTGTGATAAGTCCTTGTGCAGAATCTTTTCAGTTGATAATTTTGAGGAGAGGCAAATAGATCTATGTCTGGGCTCCCCTACTTCTCTGTTATCATGCTGAATACTTGTGGATTTAGTTTCCATTCTTGAAGATCCATAAGGTTTCTGCTTAAATCGTCTGCCAGAGTGTTCTGTTTTCCTGGCAGGAATTCAGCTTGAAGATGTATCTGGAAGGTCAAAGCTGTGTCCCACAGTGTCATGGCTAATCTGCAAATGGGGTATGAGTATGTCCCCCCTTGCTTGTTTATATACCACATGACTGTGGTGTTGTCCATCTTTATCAGTAGTTGTCCTGGATGAAGTAAGTCCTTGAATGCTGTTAGGGCATTTTGAACGGCTAGCATCTCTTTCTGGTTGATATGTAGATGCATTTGATTTGGTGCCCACATGCCCTGAATGCATCTTCCTGCCATGTGGGCCTCCCAGGCATAATCTGATGAGTCTGTTAAGGTTTGGCTGGCAGGGGGTAGAGTGAAGGGCCGTCCCATGTTTTGGTGACAGGCCTTTTCCCACCATAGAAACTCCTGCTGCAGGCAGGGGATAGGAGGAATCATTGTTTCCAGACTGTGTGAATGTTGACTCCATACACTTTTTAGGTACCACTGAAGTTTCCTCAAATGCAGTCTTGCATATGGAATTAGTAGGATGCAGGATGCCATGAAGCCCAGAGCCTGCAGAATTTGTCTTGCAGAAGACTGGGTTTTTGTTGAAGTAAGTAGTCAGTTGCCTTTGTTTGTCTGGCGTGAGGTAAGCCATCTGGGCAGCTGTATGCAAGCTTGCACCCAGGAATGTTATCTTTTGAGAGGGTACCAGTTGTGATTTCTTTACATTTATTGTGTACCCTAGGCATGCTAGAAGCCTTTTCACAAATGCCAGGTGTCGTAGAAGAGTGCCCTTGTTCTCTGCTTGAATGAGACAGTCGTCCAAGTAAGGATATATTTGAATACTTTTTTGTCTGCAAAATGCAATTACTGGTGCCAGGCACTTTGTAAAGACCCTGGGCACAGTAGATAAGCCAAAGGGCAGTGCAGAGAATTGGTAATGCATTAAGCCAGCCTTGAATCTGAGGTATCTTCTGCATGACTGTCTTATTGGGACATGCAGGTATGCCTCTTAAGTCTAAAGTCACCAGCCAAGCATTCTTGCCCAGCATGGGCAGAAGCTGTTGCACAGTGAGCGTTTTGAATTTTGGAATGTCCAGGTATATGTTCAAAATCGATAAATCCAGTATTGGCCGCCAAGCCTTGTCCTTTCTGGGTACCAAGAACAGTCTTGAGAAAACCTTGTCCTTTTTCCTGTTCTGGTACTATCTGAATGGCCCCCATGTCCATGAGGGTTGTAACCTGTTTCTGTGCCTCTGCCCATTGATTTTTTGGCAGGTCTGGCCAACCATTTGTCATTGGCAGAGTGTGGAATTGGAACCTGTATCCCTGTGATACGATGTTCAGTACCCACTTGTCCTGGGTTATTAACTGCCAATTTTGAGCAAAAAGTGCTAATTTTCCCTCTATGGGTGATGCCAAAAGATAAGTGCTTGGTGAAGGCAGGGATTGCTTTCTGTAGGTTTGCGCTTTATCTCCTCCAGATTTGGAGGTGGATGTGCCCCATTGCTTTGACCTGTATGAGTCTTGAGCTTGGTACCTGGAACCCTTAGGGCATCTGGATTTGCCCCTTTGAGCTCTGTCTGACACTGGAAAGGACCAATTTTTTGTAGGCCAGTGTCTACTGAATCTAGGTGGCTGCACTTGTAAAAAATCTTTAACAGTTTGCATAGACTTGGCTTAGTCTTCCATTTCCTTTAAAACCTCTTCTACCTTAATACCAAACAGAGAATCATGCTGTAAAGGTGCATCTAGTAATTTAGCTTTAACATGATCAGGCAAATTTTGTTCCTTTAACCAGGCATGCCTCCTAATCACAGATCCAGTAATTGCGGCCCTGCAGGAGGCCTCTAAAGAATCAAAACCACATTGCAAAGTATGCTTTCCAACTTGTTCAGCTGCATGCAGTAATTCCTGCAAGTCCTTATTTTCTGCACATTCTGAAATCATCATTTTCTGTTTCAGCAATCCCATAACATGTTGGTACTTAAGCATATGAAATTGACAGTTTAAGGCCCCGATTGCCAAGGTTGCAGATGTAAAAACCTTTTTTCCCCATCTGCCCAGCACCCTGGAATCTCTGTCGGAGGGGGTAGGGTTTTTGCTGTTGAGGCCTCAACTCCCTTAGGACCCTGTGAAATAGTTTCAGGATCAGCAGCAGAGTTTCTAAATAAAAATTTATGAGAGTCAGTAACCCTGTAATACCTGTCAGGCTTACTGGGAGCCGGAGGTAAAGAGTCAGGGGTCAGGCTTGACTCTGAAAAATCATCATCCACAATATCCAACACAGGGGGAATAGCTAAAGGCTTGTGCTGAGGGAGAAAGAGGAAATCCCTGAGCCTCTTTTTTGATTCTGAGAAGTCTTGACTCTCCCAGTGAAAAAGCTCCTTCAAAGTATGCAAGGTTTCTCCAAATGAATAATCTTCAGGAGGAGATGCAGATGGAATAGACTCCTCAGCATCAGAATCCTCATAGGGAGGTAAAGATAATTCCTGATCAGAACAGGAATCATAAGTAATAGAAACCTGATCTGAAGATTCATAGTCAGTGTCTTGCCTAGGCCTCTTACCTGGAAGGGGATGGGTACCCCTGATCAAGGTAATAAGGTCTTCAGCCATTTTGATCATCTGTTTTTTAGGCATAGAGGCCTGTGCACGTGGCTCAGGCATCTTTTTTTTTAGTTTTAGAAGGTTTCTTTGCCTTTGGTTTTGCAGCTTTTGTCATTTTGATGTAAAAATGTTGAGGTCTGAATACACCCTCAGAAGCCGGTGCCTGCTCAGTGGCTCCGGACCCATCTGAGGGAGATGCATCCATCGGTCCAATACCTTGAGTATCTTGCGGCATTCCTGACTGTCAGTAGAGGCCTGCGACTCGAAGGTAGCGGGTATCATGGGCTGCAAAAGCGCCTCACTGAGTACCGGCGACTGGCTTAGGAGAAGCTCTGTCTGTTTTGGATCTAGACTGCCTTTCTCTGTCCTTTTCTTTGCGTTTTTTATGTACTCCGGTAGCCGGATTGCTATCTGACGACATCTCTGGGTAGTTAAATCTGTTGCCAAAATACTTTGATGCAAAAATATACCAACGCTTAATAGTGCGTTGGTTAAATCTAGCACAAAACCGACAGTCAGGCAACACTGTGGTCAGGGCCTAGGCAAGGAATACAGTATAAATGGAAATCCTTATGAGGTATTTGCTTCCCACAAGTAATACAATTAACTTTTTCTGACATCGGTAAAAAGCAATAAAAACTTTCCCCAATGGGGTACTTAGCTTTATTGAAGACTTCGGTTCTGAAACTCAAATGCGAATATTTCAGTAGTCGGCTGACCGGCACTTGCGAAATGCTTCTGCTTTGGGCACTGCGCGGCAAGAAAGACTAAAGAAAATGGCATTGGCTGCATGTTTTATACCCCTGACGACCTGACATCATGGAAGATAAGACAGCAACCGACACAGAACCCAAGACTTTGGAATTCAGGTCGACTGAGGGCAACCTGCCAGCAGATTACCCAAATGTAATGACCGCAATAGTGAAATACGAAGAACATCCCATTCTGTAAGGACTGCAACAGTGAAACATGATGAACATCCATTATTCTACAGGACTGAAAAAATCAAAATTCACAGCTACTACATCCTCCTTGTGCTGGCACCTAGTCTCTAACTACTCTGTAAACACAGGTGTGAGAAACTCTTCTGAAAGTTGTCTGGCCCAGAGCTTTTTTTTTTTTTTTTTTTTTTTTTAAATCTCTATCCTTTCCAGGAAAGTAAAAAAAAAAAAAAAAACGCACTTCTCAAACATACCAAATCTCTCAGTTTTTACTGTTTTTCGAGGTCCGAATAATGGGGTGCCACGATTCCTGAGTGGCACCCCTTAATTTACGTTTTCCCGGCTTTTCATTTTTAAAATTTTTTTTCTGGCTTTTTTTTTTTCAGAGTGACGTTGTCATGCTGAAGCATGCGTGGGGATATCAGCTCATGAACAGCCTGTCGGAATTCAGCTGAGGGCTTGCTCTGGGCCAGAGTGAGTTTAAGTTTTACAAACCGCAGATGTCCGCTGCTGTATTGCTAAACACTGATTTCCAGGTAAAGCACTTTAGTTGCTTGCTGCCATTCAGAACACATGCAGTTCTACATTTGCCATTTACTGTTGCTACATTGGCTGTTTATATATTAGATGTCCGTTGCTACATTGGCTGTTTATATATTAGATGTCCGTTGCTACATTGGCTGTTTATAGGTTCATAGGTAGGTACTAGGCTATCTGCCCGAGGGCATTTATAAGACTAGCCAGAGCGTGTTGGCTTTCGCCGTCCGATTGATTAACTGAGCCTCTGTCAAGCAGAGCCAATGAGGTGATCCCAGGGGTGTATTTTTTGTTATCCATCCACTCGTCAAGGCTTCTCTTGAAGAGCGTTAGTGAGGGGCTCTGCCTAATGTAGTTAGGAATTTTGTTCCAAAGCATGGGGAGAGTCTCTGTGACAGGAACCTATCCCTCCAGCATGTTCTATTTATTGTTGTGGCGAGGTTTAGCTTACTAGAGCGCATGGCTCGCAGTGACTTGGATTTCTTTAGGTGGAGCATGTCCATCAATTCTGAGTTGGACATGGCTTTGTAAGTCAGGCAGAGATCACCTCTGAGTAAGCGATATGCCACCGAGTACAGCTGGAGTTTTTTCAGTCGGGCTGCATAGGACATATGTTTGAGGCCAGTAATCCTCTTGGTGAGGTGCTTTTGTGGTCTTTCAAGCTGTTGGAAGTGTCTTGTGAGGTATATCCCAAATGGGGCATTGTACACTATGATGGGTCTGATCAGTGACGAATAGAGGGGCACTATAGCCTTTCTATTTCTAGATGCGAACCCCTTAGTAACTAGATGGGCCACACAGAAGGATTTCCTAACTACTTTGGCAATATGATTGTCAAAGCAGAGATTACTATCTACCTAGGTCCCCAGATCTCTTACTACCTCTTCTGTATTAAGGGGGCTGCCGCCTATGTGGTAATTTGTGGGGGGTTTATTTTTCCCCAACGGGATGACTGTGCATTTTTGGCATTTAGCTTGAGGCTATGACTTTGACACCAGGTGTATGTCTCAGTAAGGCCTTTTTTGGAGGATGTCCGTGTCGGCAGGAGAGTCGATTATGGCTCCCAGTTTGCAGTCATCGGCGAACTTGGTTAGCCATAGTCCTCCTGTGTTTGCCTGTACTTCTGAGAAATATATGCCAGACAGTAGGGGTCCCAGAACCGAGCCTTGCGGGACACCACTTGTGACTGGTTTAGAGTCAGACCTGGAGCCCGCTATTCTTACCGTGTGAGTTCTGTCTGTAAGCCAGTTGGCAACCCATCTTGTGACATAGGGGTTTATGTTCAGGCTGGTGAGTTTTTCTATAATACCAGAGTGAGGAATGGTGTCGAACGCCTTGGCAGGATCAAGGTACGCTGTGTGAACCACCTTTCCCTCGTCTATGGCCTTGGTAACTGTCTCGAAGAAGTCACCCAGATTTAGTAGGCATGATCTGCCCTTAAAGCCAAACTGGGTCAGGTCAATGTTTGGAGGTTCCCAATGTCTTTGTTAATGAGTTCCACGATGATGCGCTCCAAAGCTTGCAGACAAGGCTAGTCAAGCTTATGGGGCGATAGTTACCAGGGTCAGTTATGGCCCCTCCTTTGTGGAGTGGAATAACCATTGCTGTGCGCCATTCTATGGGCATGTAGCCCGTGGACAGGCTGAGGCTGAACAGAGTGTTTAGGCGGGAGGTTAGTTTGTTCTGTAGTTCGTGCAAGACGCAGCCTGGGACACCATCTGGCACCATTGATGCTGTGTTTTGGGCTTTTGAAAGGGCTGTTTTCACCTGTGCTTCTGTGATTTCTGGGACACTACACTTTTCTGGTATTGTTGTGGGCCCTTTTGAAGGTGAGAGAGGAGTGAAGTTTACACTGAATATCTGCCAGTATGTGGGCAATATCGATAGGTTCAGTATATTTTGTGCTATTTTGCACTATCTCAATGCATATCTGCAAGTTGCCACTTAGATTCTTCACATAGTTAAAGAAGGCTTTGTGGTTATCTTTCGAATCCTTGGCTATTTTTCTTTCGAAGTTAGCCTTGGATGATTTTATGAGGGACCTTAGTTTCTTACTGATACTGATCAGGGATGTATTTCCTTCTTGGGATTTGCTTTTTTTCTGAACTAGTTTCTTCCTTTTGTTGTATAACCGGTTTATGGCAGGGGTCCACCAGACTGGTTTCCTTCTCTTAGGGGAGTGAGTCTTGGTTTTGCTAGGGATGGTACAATCCATGCATCCTTGTAGGTACTCAGAGTGCAATTGTAAAGGATTCTGCATCTTGGGCAGTGTTATCCTTTAACGTGGGGGCTGTGAAACTTACAAACTCTGCCTTAAGTAAGTTGAAGTTTGCTTTAGAAAAGTTTTTCACTGTTGTTTCCTTGGTTGGGGGTGGTGATGGGGTGTGGACATCCAGGGTGATTAGGTGATGGGGTGTGGACATCCAGGGTGATTAGTTTACAGTCTGATCTAACCAGTGACTGGTTGACCTCCGGTACGGAACACCTGTCACCCATGTTGGTGATGACCAGGTCCAATATGTTGTGACCTCTGGTAGGGGAGTTTACCAGCTGATCCACTGCATTTGAGATAAATTCAAGGAAGCACTGAGCCTGGGAGTTTGTACTCAAGTAGTTTTCCCAGTTAATGGTAGGGTAATTGAAATCTCCCAAGATCAGGGTGTTCAGTAGGACCTTCATGTTTTCCAGTGTCTCCA
Organism: Protopterus annectens; assembly: GCF_019279795.1. Lineage (NCBI taxonomy): Eukaryota > Metazoa > Chordata > Ceratodontiformes > Protopteridae > Protopterus > Protopterus annectens. The sequence continues at coordinate 211,639,807 of NC_056727.1, read as the reverse complement.
GAAAGGCGGAGTGGTGGTCCTGGGTCATGGAGGATCTGTAGCAGGCCACAATTTGCATTGCAGATTTGCCCGATGTTAGTTGCACATGGATGATCTCGGAGGTATAATGTTGTGCCACTAACCTGGAGGTGTGGATATCCTTGATGAATATGGATACACCCCCTCCTTTTGTGTTTCAGTCCATGTTCTGTGGCCGAAATGTGTGGTATGAGTTGTAGCCCAATAGTGCTGGAGTGCTCTCTGGAGCCTTGAACCAAGTTTCAGTTACTGCACAGATGTCGACGTTCTCCATACTTAGGAGTGCTTTGAGCGCATGCATTTTGATATTTAAACTCCTGGCGTTGAGTAGCATAACCCTCATTTTTTTACTTGTGCTGTTTTAAGGAGGTGGGTTTGAATTTTGAGCCTTGCCTAAAAAAGGCACTATGGGGGCAGCAAGAGCCTTGGCCAGTATTCGAAAGTCAAGGGGTGACAGGTGCAAGTCGTCTCTTGCGAAGCAACGCGGCTTGTCGAGCATGTCATCCCAGGCTGACAGACACTGGATCCCCTT
>NC_056727.1:211549257-211629257 GCF_019279795.1 Protopterus annectens | reverse complement strand
GCCAGATGCATTTTTCTTTGGATGTGGGTTTCAATGCTGTTTCAATGAATGTGAGTTTCAAGGGGAGATACGTTTTAATGTTAAGTTTATTTTCATTCTGAGACTGTATTGCTCTGTTTAGCAGATGTCCATTAGTGTTTTATAAAATGTAAAAGAAACTTCAAATAATCATTGTAGAAGAAAATCAGTATGCACATTAGTGTTTATGCTGAATGGGGCGAAACAGCCAGGTAATGGGACATTGGAATGGCTGCAGGGGGACTCTGGGGCCATATTTTCTTTGTTCTTCAGTTTGCGTTTGAAATTTGGTATTCCACAATTCCATTGCAGTGGGCGAGGTTACATAATTATGTATGCAACTTTTATGTTAATCAGCATACTGATTTGTACTTATTTTTCATGGGCTTTGTCCAGATTTTTGATATTTCCAGGTTGAGAGGTATGAAAAAAACAATTAACTCCATCTTTTTCTAATAACTTATGAAGAATTACCTTTACATATTCCCAACCCTACCGTCTATGTAGCGGTCTTGTCTACCAGATGTGTTTTGCTGCCTTTTCACAAGTTTTTACAGGCCTTTCTCATACGCTTTTCCAATTTCTCACACTCCTACAAGCCTTAAAGATATACATGGCAAGGCATGTTATGGCTCCCATGATTGCTTGGATTGCACAATTTCTGTCAGTTCTTCAATAATCGCACTTCTCTCTCTCTCTTTATATAGACAAATCACTTGCTTCCTCTTCCTGCATTATTTCACACCTCAAACTATTCATTTCCATTCTTCACTTCTTCCTTGATGCAATCTAGCAACTATTAAGACCCACACATTGTTAATGTGCTTCCCAAACTCGAAGAGCTCACTTTCTGATCATCCCTAACCTGTACTGTGTCTCAGCCCAATACTGTTCCAGGGAAAGTAAACCCCACTGATTTATGATCAGCGGTGGAAAACAAATGTTTTTAGTAGTTTGATCAAACTACATTTTTCATTTAATGCAGTTTCAAACATTTGTTACAGTTTAGGTTGTTTGCCATCTGATTTAGGGCAGGGTAATGGCTTTGGTTGTTTTGCTTCAAATTTATTGCATGAATGCACAACGGTCTGCTGACTGGGCACTAAAGTATTGCCTCATGTGCACCCTTCAGATAATCAAGTCTCCTTTCTTCAGTAACCACTGCATTGTCTTAACATTGTTCTTGACCAGGAGTACAAAGATCTCAGCATCCAACACAACATTAACGGCCTTCAAATATAACTACAAGCCTAACGCTCTGACTTGGCACATGCTGACTGGGCTCTTATTACAGATTAGTCTGACTGTGACAGACATTTACTTCTTACTAAAAATACATCATCTGAGGAAAATAGTCCCATTAGTTACTAGCTACAGGAAGTACAATCATACTTCTATGGTTTATTTCTGAAGTGACAGAGCCTATTCATAGAAGAGAATTCATAGAAACCTTAAGATTCTACCTGTATTTCAGTTGGTCAGAATTCTGAAATGCCAATAAAGCAATGCAAAAAATCTACCAGGATAAAGCACTGCCACCAGAGTTGCAAAAAAAGTCGTGTCTTACCATAACATTTCATCTGTGTTGCTAATCTTCTTTCATTCATCACTGATGGGTTCGGTTCTGAGCCCTAGGAACAGAGTCAGCCTTTTTACCAAGCTCGCGCCAGCCAAAAACGCGAGCTAAGCTTCTACCCAGAATGCCCTTCTCCCTGTTACCTCAGATCGAGTTTGCTAGAGATAGAGAAGTAAAGCAGATGCCACTTCTGCGCAAATACCCTAGGACACCACTTGGACCCAAAGCATCCCCCAGGAGTCTTTGGAGTGGGAAGGAGGGTGGGAAGTGATGAATGAAAGATGAACAACCCAGATGGAATGTTATGTTAAGACATAACTTCTTTATCTGATGTTGTTCATCTTCTTTCCATTCATCATTGATAGGACAGAATCCCAAGCTACCTTGAGGTCCATGGGCGGCCCTTATGAAGAACATTCCTGAGAACCATTGAGCCGAAGGCAGCTCTCCCTCTGAAGACCAGGTCCAATTTGTAATGATTGATAAAGGTATGAGGCTTAGCCCAAGTAGCTGCAGTGCAGATGTCATCCATGGAACCCCTGGAATGGAAAACTACCGATGTTGCCATAGATCTAGTGGACTTGAGCTTTAACTTTTGGCATAGGTTCATTACTGAGTGAATAAATGAAACATATGCAGTCCCTTAGCCATTTTGATAATATAACCTTGGAAACCACTTCTCCCATTCTGGGTCCAGAAAAGGAGACAAAAAATTGTTCAGATTTACGGATAGATTTGGTCCTGTCTAAATAAAATCTAAATTATCTATGCACGTCTAAAGAATGAAAGCAGTACTCTATTGGCAAAATTCAGAAAGAACACTGTTGGTCAATGGTCTGATTTATGGAAAATTCAGAAACAACTTTGAGGAGAAATGATGGATTCGTCCTAAGCGATACTCTGTCTTTATGGAAGACCAGATAAGGCCTCTTGATACACAATGACTGTAGCTCTGAGACTCTTCTGGCAGATGTGATGGCTAACAAGAAGGATTTCCAAGACAAAAACTTTAGGTCACACTTCATAGCAGGTTTGAAAGGTTTCTGAGTCAAAGACTGAAGGACTAGAGTGAGGTTCCATGGTTCCACAGGCTGTCTGATAGGAGGCCTAATATGAGAAATCCCCTTGAGAAAAGCCTTGCAAATGCATAGAGAGATAAGAGGGGTGCCATCTATACCATTGTGGAAAATGCCGCCAGATGTACTCGTATAGTAGAGGTAGAGGCTCCATTATCAAAAAACTTGGCTAAGTATTGAAGCACTGCAGTAACTGGAGCTGAATACGGGTCTAGCATGTTATCCTTGGACCAAATGGAGAATCTTTTCCATTTATCCTGATATAGTCTTCTGGTGGACGGTTTATGAGAGGCCAGAATGATGTCTCGAACAGGAGAGAAGAGATTGTTGATATACCACACCACTGATATATTGTGTGACTGAACTGCAATTGTTCCGGATGGGAGAGCCGAATGGAAGGCCTGCAACGATAACAGCACAGCTCTCAGTTCCAGAACACTGATATGCAGGTGGGCCTCTGAGGTGGACCATGTGCCTTGGACAGTCTTTCCCTGGAAATGCCCCCCCCCCACACTCACTCAGGGAAGGATCCATGGTCACAATGGCTGTGGGCTGAGGAGTTTGAAACGGATGACTCCAAAGATCTATGTCTGGCCTCATCCACCAAAGCAGGTCTTGTTTGCATGAGTTTATTATTCAAATCTTGTAATCGAGGGGGTGATAGTTTGGGAACCACTGACAAAAAAGGAGCCACTGCAGAATCCGCATATGTAGCTTTGCTAGCGACACTATTGGGATTGACGCTGCCATAGAACCTGGGGCCTGAAGAACTTCCCTTGCAGAGACTGTAGTTTGAGAGAGTATCACCAGGAGCTGAATCCTCAATAAATGAAGTTTGTGAATTGGAAGTGATACTAGACAAGACTGAGTGTTGAACACTGCTCCGATGAACTCTATTTGCTATGTAGGGATAAGGTTTGATTTCTCCCAATGCATCTTTATTCCCGACAATTTTGCCACAGTATGTGAGAGAGAGAGTATAATGCAGTGCTGTTACCAGAAGATGCTCAGTGGGGGAGGTAAGGAGCCAGTCATCCAGATATGGAAACACCCGGAATCCTTTTAGTCTCAAGTGAGCTGTTACCACTGCCATGCATTTTGTGAACACTCTGGGGGCTGTAGAGAGGCCAAACAGCAGGGCACGGAATTGATAATGATTGACTCCTAACGGGAAGCGAAGCAGATTCCTGGAGCATTTGCCCATCTTGATGTGGTAATACACATCCCAGAGGTCTATACAGCATATCCAATCGCCTTTTCTCATAAAGGGGAGAATGGACTGAACCGTAACCATCTGGAATTTGGTTTGGGTGACAGACTTGTTTAAGCTGTGAGATCCAAAATGGGTCTCTAGTCCCCTGTCTTTTTTGGCACCAAAAAGAATCTAGAGTAAAATCCAGATCTGCACTGGTCTGGTGGGACTGGTTGGATGACTCTTTTTTGAGAAGCTTTATAATTTCTGAAGCTGCTTCCTCCCTTTTGACTTAGTGGAACATCGGGAAGTTTTCTTGGAAATTTTGGTTGACAAGAAAGGGGAATGGTGTAACCTCTGGTGATAATGCTCTGCACGCATAGATAGCCGGGCAGCTTGGTGCAGAGAGAAATGACCCCAGGCTGCTTCCAGAGGTAAGCAATCGGGCTGCTCCTCAGGAGCGCTGAAAAGGCTGACCAGAGAAAGCGTCTCTGGGGCCTTGGTTATGAGGACCCCCCTTCGACTCTATAGTGGCATCTTTCAGAATTGTTACCACCTCTGCCCTGCCTCGAAGTATCACCACCACGTGCGGTACGGAAAGGACCCTGAGATTTCTTATGCCACATTTTTCCACTCCTCTGATTCCTGGAGAAGGTACATTGAGGGTTGGAAAACTGTACGCCTATGGCAGATGGGGTTTTTCCGTCTTGCTCGCACCTGGCTAGCGTGTCATTCACTTTGGAGCCACAAAGGGATGAAGCTTCGATGGAAGCATTCAGACAGGAAGACTTGAAGGGATCCGCTAGGTCACAAATGCACATCCAGGCATGACGTTTCACAATAATGCCCGAACCCACTGCTCTAGCCACCCTTTTGGTCGCATGTGACAGCAACCTCATTGACGAGTTGGATATTGATTCCAGGGTTGAAAATTGCAAAGCCACTTTGTCCCTGACCTCATCAGGCAACTGTCCTGTGAGCATCCCAGAGAGTTCAGAGATCAAGTTCCTCTGGAGCCCCGTAAAATGTGCCAAATAATTCAGGGACTATATAGCAAAGGTCCCTGAAGCAAAAACATGCTTCACAAGTCTGTCCACTACCCAGGACTCCCTGTTGGGCAGGTGGACAGCTGGACTTTCCTCAAACAAGTCCTTTTTCATCACTGCCACCACCACCATAGCATCAACTGGTAACCCTTTGGACCAATGCAGGTGATCCTTGGGAGGGGAAAGAATTTTGTCTGGTCTCCAAGGATCGCCTCAATGTTATCAGGGTTCTTCCAAGCACGCTGTACGACGAGCTTGTCAGCAGGCGGGGTTACCCAAGAGGTAGAAGGCTGGGCTCAAAAGGCCTGCAGGAACACAGACTCCTCAGACGAAGGGTTGGAGGGCTTCCAGTCACCTCTCTGCCTCAACATTTCCAGGATGTCTCCAAAGGAGACATCAGGAGGTGACCGCGGGGACCCTTCATCATCATAATCCATGTCTTCCTCTGGTGAGTCCATGTGCTTCCTCTTGCATGTCTTCTTTCGAAGGGGCTCCTCAGTGGTGGTTCTCTGAGGAGGACTCGTAAGAGCGGGTACCCTGAACAGGGTGTCCTGCAGCTTTTCTGCTCAGTGCCCTGGGGGGGGGGGTGGGGGGGGTGGTGGTCTGCGACAGCTGTAAGCTTAAGGGGTGAAAACTGGGGATCCGACATTAAAGGAGTGCTGCCAGAAGCAAGAGCCCTCTCCATCTCGTGGAAGGCAGGCCCGCCCGAAGAGGGCTGGGAGCCTGGAACTGAGAAAAAATCTCGGGACCGGGGTCACAGCCCGCTCTGACGAACCCGCCTCCACAGATGGAGCCTCAAGCAGGATTGGCACGGATGCAGCTATCGGCGCTGAGGATAGAACCAAGGAGAGAGGCGGCTCAGTACCCTGGGCCAATGTGCCTGTCCCCCATTCCCCAGACAGAGGAAGGACTGGTTCAGCGGGAACTGAAAACCAAAGGGGGCAAACTTGGAGCTGGAGTGAGATGCACCACAGGCACCGAGGTTATGGGTTCCAAGAAGGATGTCTGAGCAGAAGGCTTCGGAAATTAGATGGTTGAAGGAGGAGTGTAAGATGGAGTCCGTGGACATGACAACCAAGTCCTGCAGGTGGATGGGTCTTGGAGAAAGAGGGAATCCCCCTGGATAACAGCTGGTTTACAAGACGCACCACTTCGTGTTCCGAAAGGCTCCTGGTGGAGCTAGCAGATACTCCGGTTGGAGAGTCAGGACATTCGAGGAAGGGGCTATACTCTTGGCCTAAAAACGGATCTACGGAAGGGGAGTATAGGGTCCGTGGTGCAAGGTCTGCTGGCACCGAAGTCTCTAATTTTGAGACCAGAAGTAAAGGGGTCAAGTCCAGTGAGGTTGGTACAACACTCTGTGCCGAAGTGGCACTCTGAGCCAAAACAGTCTGTTCCAAAATGGAAACTAATGGCATAGGTTGAAGGTGTGCCCTGAGCCGATGCGGGAACAGCTGCCTAAGTTGAAATACGTGAAGTAAGGTCTATGATCAGTGCCTGTGGTAGAACTGGTGCTGAAACAGGCGCTGGTGTAGAAGGTTTCGAGATGGTTAGAGCCGAAGAAGACTGAGCCGAAGAGGCAGATTTATGCTCCGAAGATGACTTTGGGACGTTTGATTTCCCAGACTTTCTCTGATCATTCGAGGGTGAAGAAGGAACAGAGTGGGATCTCTTTTTGTCCTTAGGAGGGGTGAAGACCTCCATCGCAGAAATGGCCTCTGAGAAGGGAGACTTAAGCAACCCTTTCAGAATAAGTTTATTTTTGCTTTCATTAAGAGTGCGTTGACTGAGACTCTGACAAATGTCACGTAGGGGCTGCACCGAAAGGTGGGGCATTCCCAAACAGTATACACAGTCATCATGAGAATCACTGTTAGGTAACTTGCCCTTACATGAAGTACAATGCTTAAAACCAGAAGTACCCTTCTTATCAGACATCTTGGTAGACAAGTACACCACAACCCAACTGTATAATCCAACTATAATGAAGTCAAATCCATTCAAAAAGTCACAAATATAACAATACACTGTATATAGAGGAAGAGAAGGGAAACACCTGAATAAAAGACAAAGCTAGAAGGTTAAACAGGAGAGACAACAATACCAACTATGGTATTGAAGAAAGACCACAAACGTAAGGGAGGAAAGGCCATACCAACAATGGTACTGAAAGTTTACGAACGGTAACAACGGGTAAAGGGAAAATAACAAGGTTAAGCAGAAGAAAAGACACTAGAAATACTAATCGCTTAAAAAAATATGAAGATATCCAAACTTTTTCACACAAATATCAAAACGTTTCACTTAGCTGAGAGCTCGGCTGAAATGCGGCTTTACGGCTATGTGGCAAACGAGATCGGAGGTAACAGGAAGAAGGGCTTTCTAGGTAGAAACTTGGCTCGAACGTTTTTTTGGCTGGTGCGAACTTGGTAAAAAGGCAGACTGTTCTGAGGGCTCAGAACCAAACCCATCAGTGATGAATGGAGAAAAGATTAACATCAGCTCAGATATTCCTGATACTACTTTATATTCTCACTGCAACCATCTAATCAATAAAGGGCCTGTTGCCATGGATATGAACTTTCCTACTATCTCAGTTACCAGCATGGTGGATATGGGCATCCTGAGGCACTGCAGAAATTGCCTCATGTTTACAGCCAGTCAGTTAATTCTCAAAGAAACTGATATGGTATGTGAGAGATGTGTTTATACAACATCATGGAGGCAAAGCCCTCACCTAAAAGCACTCCAATGTCAATAAGATTGTCAGAAGTGTACACACTGCACCTATTACACACAGTTCAAAGTAGACACAGACCACATATGCAGAGGCATTTAAATGTAACCTTCCTAAACTGCAAATGCTTCTTAGATGAATTACACACAGCAAATAACACTAGCAGCTCCAAATGTATTATTTCAAAACACCCACCTCAACACATGCAGCCACATCTCATGGCACCTCGATGTCTAAGCCCATAAGGCCAGCCACCACACACCCTTACATTCTAGTGCATTTCACAATGGAGTATCCAGTGACCAATATCCCTCTCACTAGACTAAGCAGAAAGTCATAGTCAGTTGACTACCAGGGGCCAAGAATCACCATATTATGCATGTACTAGTGTCACTGGACCACAAGTACCAGTATGACTCAGTCATAGTCCATGTGAGGGTAAATGACCTGAAATACACCTCCCTATACAATATGAAGATACATCACATAGCTCCTGGAATGCGTGTCCCAGGCTGTTATGAGCCTAGCACTGGGCAGCATTTTACCTTCTACAAGGATAATGCCACAATACAAGCAGATGACAGACTAATAACGGACTTGGTCTCTGGTGTCATTCTAAAGAGGTGCAATATTTGTCAACAAAAAAGGAGATGGTCAACAGACCACACTGCTTTACCAGAGATGGTGTGCACATCTGTCCTTCGAGGCTTTTGAATATTAACTAAAGCACTGTGGGTGAGGACAATGTCAAACTGAAAGTACCAAGAAAATCTAAATGTGTTAGTGCTAAATGCTAGGAGTCTAAACAAGAAACTCCACTTCCTACAAGCTTTCCTCACCCTACAGAATGCCATCATCCGGCACGGTAACTGAGACATGGTTTAGAGCTGGGGAGTGCACACTAGCAGTGCAAGTCTAAAATGCCTTCTACACATTTAAACCAGCTACTACAGACAGGGACTAAAGGTGGAGCTGACTCGAGTTATATCAAAAACAAATGTACCTCAAGGCTGGTCAAACAAGACACTGCACTTGAGTTTCTCCATGTTCAAATCATCATAGATAAAATCCCAAACCACTTCCTTCCAAGCTATAGGTCCCCCTCTATGACTCAGGGAACCCATAACATGTATTTAAACTCATTAGAAAAACACTCCCCATCCACCGCAATACCACATTCATGGGTAACTAATTACCCCACTATTACGTAGGAATCTTATATAAAACTAAAGGTCCAGGCACAGAGATTCCTGGATTTTGATGTACTCCTTGGATCAGATTGTCAATATACTGACAAGGGGTGCAATCATACTGGATCTGGTTCTCACTAATATAGGTTTGTGCTACATATTCCCTAGTGTAAAGTCTTCGCTGGTAAGGTCACACTACAAAATGGTCTTCTCTGAAGTAAAACTAAAACATGGAACCCCAGCTAACCCTGGAATGTTCAGGAACAACTGTAAGACTTTTTACTATTAAGTGAAAACCTGTCAAAATTTCAAGCCCCCATAAAGCCTGAGAATACTGCTGCCTATGTATATACAAACATGTTAACAGCTGGACAGAGGCAGCAGTACCAACCAGGAAGAAATATAGAACTCAAAATATAAGCCACCCTGGTGGAATTGCATCATCGATAGGCTTTATAACAGAAGGAAGAAAATCATGGGAAAAATTAAGAGCTGTAGCACCCAGGAGGATAAATGCATTCACAAAAACAACTCAGAGGACAAAATGTCTACCAAAGGCAAAGTGTTTGGTCTCCTAGGCTAAGGATAACCACAAGGCATTATTTAGCTATGTCCACAACTTCAAAGGCAATACACAAATATGTGCAGAGCTCACTGCTCATGGAGCCACCTATACTAAACCAGAAGATATAGCAAACCTACTTACTGACACAATTTCATCTCTAACTTTACCCCTCCCTCTCCCTGAACCTTCCCTAAGGAAATGCCATCAAATATAACTCCTCATACTGTCACTATGGAACAGGTCCTAAATGCACTCACTAAAGCCAAGAACACTGCCTCCATGGTGCCAAACAATACCCCATGATGCCTTCTAAATAGTACGAAACATGACCTATCAGACTCTCTGGAATTGCTATTTAACTGTAGCCTCCAAGCAGGCTTCATGCCTCACCAATGGAGAGCAGCAATAGTCATCCCTCTGCAGAAAGGTGGGCCATCTACAGACCTACATGTTTCACTAGTCGCATATGCAAAGCCATGGAAAGAATATGGAAATTATCAATACTGACATATGATACCTTCAGACACTAGACCAAAGTCCATTTGATTTTGTCAAGGGCAGGTCATACCTGCTCAACCTGATGGACTTTGAGAAGGTCACCAAAGCAGTGAATGAGGGCAAAAGTTTCACACTCCTTATCTTGACCTGGCCAAGGCATTTGACACAATACCCCGCTCAGGCATTGTTGACAAACTCAAGAGGTTAGGTATAAACCCTTTATATCACCTGGTAGATAGCCAGCTAGCTCAGAGACAGGAACCAGGAGGTTAGAATTGGGCAGTCCATCTCTACAAAGAGGTCAGTCACAAGTGTAGTCCATCAGGGATGGGTCCTGGGACCACGAGTTTTTGTTAAGTACTTCTTTGAGGTCAATGCCTATGTCAATGGCCTCCGTCTGACTAAATTTGCAGTTGACTGCAAATTAGTAACCGTCATAAATCCCCCATGGGCATAAAATGTTGTCCAGGAAGGGTGGACACAAAACTGGTGTCATAACCGTGGACTAAAACTAAATGCCAAGAAATGCATAATATCATTTGGGAAGTCATCCACCTTTGGTAACTATCACAATGACAACAAACCTTTGAAAGTTGACATTGTAGTTAAGGACTTAGGGACACAGACAGTAATCTAGCCTTTGACCATTACACATGTCTACAGTAGTGAGGAAATCATTCTATGTTATGCAGCTTACAGCATATGGCATCTAGATCCAAGAAAGTCACTCTTCCACTGTATTCGGCATTCAGACCTATGAGTGAGTACAACGGCCCCTTTGGTAAGTACCTAACCAGGCACATCCATCACCTGGGACATCCACACAGATTCCTCACTAACAGAATAGAGGGAGTAAGTAACATGTCCTGAGCAGACCGCCTCAAGGCCCTATCCTTGCATTCGGTCTCCAGGCTGTTGAGGCATACAAGGCACTGCCAGTAACCCCACCCCGATGGAACTCCTGTGCATCTGCAAAACAAACAGCACCAGAATTACCTACTCTAAAGAATTAATCTTGCCGGTGACATAAACAGGATCTGCTGGAGAGACAGGTACATATCCCAGAGACTACTCCTCCTCTGGAACAGGCTTCAAATCCATGTGAAGCAGAGAGCCTCCCTAAACCAACTGAAGTGCAACTTGGATGACAGAATGGGTAACAGGAAATTCATCCATGGTTTGTCACCTATGTCTCTAATGAACACAGGCAGCCTATATAAATGGTTCATTTCCCAGGCCCCTGACTGTAAATGTAGTACACGCCTATGAACCTATGACAGAAAACTAAAAATCTGGAAGTGAAAGTTTTAACCACCCAAAAACTGTCGGGACAGAGTTCAATTTAGCTGATAAATTTAAAACTTAACTTCTAATATAGAGCCCAATCTATCTCAAACTTGTGTGAACCAGCTGCATTGTTAAATAATTTAGATTTCTTCTAGAATTCTCTCCCAGATTTCTAACAGTGACAAATTTAGCAGTGCTGGGTGATATTAAAACCCTCATCATTCCTTGCACTTTCCAAAGATCTCCACTCATAAGATTAAGTGGTTAATGAAACTACCCAACTTTGAATCTGCATGTTAAAATGGTCTCATGCCCAAGTTTCTTAAACATGAGATACTGTGTTTAGGTGGCAATAAATGTTTAAACTTAGTACTTTCTAGCAGCACATTCCAGTCATACCTCTCAACTGCCCCAAATTAGTCAGAAAATCCCCAAATTTAACTCTAAATCCAAGGGTGCCACAACATCCAGACTGGCCCCTTTAAATTACGATTTTCTTTATTAAATAGACAGTTGTAAGGTAAGACAGTTCTTGGAGCAATTTCAGCTGTGACTAGAGCTGCAATATGCGACAGTGTAGAACATGTACTTAGGTTTTAAAGACTTGAAGCGAGTAGCGTTCCTCGCCTTGAGGTATGTTAAAGCTTGGTTCTTAAATGAAACTATCCAAGTAACAGGAAAATGGATGGTTCATATTTTATGTGCAGTCCACATGCATAATGAAAACATTACTAACAAATATTGAGATTTTATTTATTTAGTGTCTTAAATGCAGTTTAACGTTCAATTTTTGCTGCCTACCTTGTGCAATCTGCTTAGCAATTTCCTGTCCGAAAAACTTTCTAACCAAAAAACACAGTAACATGTTATCGTTCTGCTGCTGCCTTGCCAAGACCTTCATGCCTGCTGCCCATCAAACCCCTTCTATCTGAATGCCCTTTTATTCCCCAATACGCTTCACAAGATTGTAGCAAAGACCAACTGCGCATTCATTCATTCTCCTCTGCAGTTTAGGTGCTGCAGTGACAAACAGCAGGGCTGGTTTTACCCTGCCTAGATTAAAATAATGTACCTGCTACAAAGTAGGGAAGGGGGGGGGGGTGTAGCACAACTCAGTCCTGCTGGCTGCTAACCTCCAGTAAAAACTGTGTTTTTAGCATGGTATGCAGATTTTCACCGTATCTACTATGTTGAGCTATCATTTTAAGACTGAAATTTGGCATGGGAATTAGATTGAAAATCAACATTCACCGTAGCGATAAACCCACTACAGTTAAGAAGGAAACCGTAGAGTATGGCAAGTTTTCAAAAAAAAGAAAAGAAGCACACGCCCTTGCTCCAAGGCCTAAATCTGCCTTCAAAATGTCAGTTTCACAGAAAGCCAGGTGAAATTAATGACTCCATGAATAATACGATGTATTAAAAAACTAATACTAAAGGAATATTAAAGGAAGTTAGTTGTCTTCTAGCAATAATCCAAGTGTTGACTGGATCCAGCCTACACACCTTAAACAAAATAAGGCCTACAGAAGCATTCTTTATTCAACTTGTATTTAACTTCGGGGTAATTCAAACACTTCACATGTGAAATATTCTGCTAAGTTGTTAGTGCTTTTACTTGAGCCAGTGACCTTCATATCAGATTTTTTTTTGGGAGGGGGAGTTATTTAATGAAATACATGATTGTACTACACACAATCACAGTTACATAAAGGATTCATTACTCACTTTGAGGCTAACATTTTTTCCAAAGGTTACATCTCCTGAAACTGTAAGGTGATCCAACTCCAACAAGTCTGGTATACTTTCCAGTCGCCTCAAGTAGTCTTGAACCTATAAGAAAAAAAAAAACGTTAAACAAAAATAACAAAACAGTGATATAGAAAATTAAATATTAACTGTTCAGAAAAAAACAAAATAGAGAAAATGAAATCTTATCTGTTCAGAAAAAATCCATTAAATGTTACAATGTAAAATGTTGCCAACATCCCAAACTTAAACGTTAATATGGCCCATCAGTACACATACCACGGTACTGTACTGAATCTGCCCAATAATGGTCTTTCATTTTTATCCAATTACACTTTCTAGCAATTTTCTATGAATAATAAAAATCAGAACAGTAGCAAATATAAAATAAACCAATAATACTAAATGCTAATTGGTAAAACCACCTCTAACCATGTTATTATAAGAAGCAGAGCCCTCGCAATTAGAATCATTCCCTCCCCCATGGCTAATCAAAGCATGCATTGTTCCGCTGGCACACTGATGGAAATAAAGTCAGCCAAGCGAATTCCTGTCACCCTAACAATTCAATACATGGGTGCAAGCAGCTGATGCAGAACAGAAACAATGAATTATATTAGTACACATCTACGTCTTAACTGAATAGTAGGAGGTAGACTTTATGGATACAGGAGTCTTGTGTTTATAAAACAGATGAAAAATCATTTTGTATCACTCTTTTGAAATAAATGATCTCATACTATCCACTTAATCCATTTCAGAGTTGTAGGAACCAGTGCCTAATCAGTCACAGAATGTTTGCACGGCAAAGAAACTAATTTGAATGCCATTCTATTGCAAGATGAACACAGACAAGTACATTATGAATGCCATTCTATTGCAAGATGAACACAGACAAGTACATTATGTAACACTGATGTGCAGAAACATTGACACACATTACATAAATTTAAGCACGTCAAAACCACCTAAAATGGCTGAGACCACACCAGCTGGCAAAAGAAAAATGAGCATTCTTGTGTGTTAAGTTTTTGTTTTTAGTTGACAAAACAGTAACTTTGCCTGAGGAGTGTTATAAGGAAAGAATTTTTAAGGCAAAATATATGCCTGTGGTTAGTGGCAGGGTCAGGGTTGGCACACTAGTAAAAACAGACAGGGAGAGCATCACCCTTTTCCCCAATTACCTTGTGTGACAACCCTAACTGAGCTCCTAATCCCAACCTTACACTCTACATTATGAAAAACTTTCCCTAACAGTATCACTAAACAAAATGTTTACACTCACAAGCAGATTTTACATGCACCAGCACCTACACAAAAAGGCACCCCCCTCCCCCCACCCCCCTTATCCCTCAGATACTCGGCACACTCCCACACCAATGCCAAAACTTTCAGTACATCTGAATGTTTCAGCATTGCGGGAGGGTGGAGGACATGCTTACCATGAATGCAAGCACACCCGAAACAGAAAAGGTGCACTTATCTTCCTACTTTTAAAATCTCCTGCATTTGACAAGGAGTGCTTTCAAATGAAAAACACAGCAGCAAACTGCTTACCAAAAGCGCATTCAACAGTTTATTGCAACTGCAGATATACATGCTATACATACAAGCACACAACCTCAACAAGCTGCTTACCAATTTCGCTTACTTCACACTTTTGGGATATTAGAAGAAAAAACATGAGGCTGCAAGGGAGGGCATCTAGATTTCTGCACAAAAGGTACCTCAGCTAAGAGTTGTACCGGAGAACCAAGCATCGTGATGTAGCAATGCTCACCACTCCAACTGAAATGATTACACAAATTTGGCAAAGTTCTTCTATCAGTACTGTGGTGTTTACAACAGAAGTTATAATGCTAAAGAAGATGCACAGGAAAATGAAAATTATCCTCTTTTTTCCTTGCCCAGCTTTTCTTGTCAACCTTGTGTAGTGGATTTTGAACAAACTGCTGAACCACTTTGATAAATTCATGTTAACGGATCAATGCATAAAGAAAAAAATCACTTTGTCTCTCCATCAGCTTGCTTCTATCCAAACTTTAAATAAATGTGAAGAAATTCTACGTGGGATAAGTGACAATAGCAGTGTGATGCCAACTCGGCTATGGCTGTGTGTGAATGATGGGTGGGGCTGAGGATAATTATCAAATCCTGATGCCAGGAAAGCTCTACACCAACTTAACTTAATGATGCAAGTACTTTGTAACTGTAGTACAAGAGTCAAATAAAGGACCCTCTGTTAGTGCCCCATTTAAATAATAAAACCATAAAAATAATTTAGTAAACAAGGCAGGAGTGTGATATTAAGTTAAGATTAAACTTGCATTTTGTATCAATCTTACCAGCCACATACCTCATAATTTAAATGCATATATACATAAACATATTTTAATATATATAATATATAAACATACAAAGTACTATTTTACTTACAGCTAGCCTCAAAATTAATTAAAAAAAAAAAATCAAAGCCACTGTAAAGACACATTTCATAAATGGACAGATACTCGGAGGTCTGGTTTATGGTCTGACAATGGCATGCCCTGGAGCTGAAGGCATTCAGACAGATGTCACTTAGGACTATAGCCCTGCTGCACTGAGCTAGGACATGGTGACAACTTCACTCCAACCAGGTGTGAAGTACTGCATCTGCAGAATGACAAAGGTTAGAATATGCAATCAAGGGAATCAGGCTAACAAAATGCAGAATAATCATCTTGCGAGCTACTACAAAAAAATTTGAACCATCAGGTTCATAGTAAAAGGGAGGCTGCAAAAACAAAATGCTGGGATGTATTTGTGGGTGGTGGAATCCAGAATAGCTGATACCTCTACCAGCTACTGGTAAGGCTGCAACTAGACTATCTGCAATTCTGGAGAAGTTATAGGGAAGGGGAAGTCATGATGCTTACGGAAGGCATAAAGCAAAATGATCGGGACAGTGAGGGGAACAGAAGATATGGCAAGAAGAGGCTAAGGAAACATTTGCCCACCAGAGAGAGAGAGAGAGAGAGGCTAGAGGGCATGAAATTGATATATAGGGCCCTAAGAGACAAAAGCCTTACACTGGCAAGGAAGAAAGTACAGTTATGTACACTTACCATAAATGTAGCTGTGAGTGTATTCACTGTTGCAGTCATCACATTTGGGTTATCTGCTTGCAGTAGGCCTCAGTCGGCCTGATTATCAAAGTCTTGGGTCCTGCGTGTATAAAAGCATACAGCTGACGCCATTACATCAGTTTTTCTTGCCCCAGATGTCAGGTGCCCCACTAATGGGAAGCAATTAAATTAAATATATTTATGGTAACTGTACACAACTGTACTATGTTCTTCGTGTTTCACTGTTGCAGTCATCACATTTGGGTAGATTCCCAAAGCTAAGGATGGGAGGAGGAATTTAGATAGCATTAGGACCAGCTATAAGGCCCTGCAAGACTGCAGTGGCAAAGCCAGCTCTGGATTTGGAGAAAATTGGCAAATGGTAATGCTTGGTGAAAGTATGTACAGAACTCCAGGTAGCAGCTTCTATGATGTCCCTGGTAGGGACACCTCAGAGAAAGGCTGTAGAGGTAGATGCAGCCCTGGTTGAATGGGGTCTAATACCCTGTGGGATAGGTTTTCCATGGTGCTTATAGCAGAAATGAATGCAATGGCCTATCCATTTAGAAATGGTTTGCTTTGAAATAGCCTTTTCCTCTGCCCCTGCAGCAAATGCCACCAGCAGTTGTTCAGATTTCTTTGAGGTTTAGTCCTGTCCAAGTAAAATCTAAGTTGTCTGTGCACATATAAGGAGTGCAGTATGCACTGCCCTTTGTTCTGTGGATTAGAAAAGTAGGTGGGCAAATGAATGGACTGGTTAAGAGCCACACTGGATACCACCTTGGGCATGAAGGAGGGATTAGTCCTGAGGGACACCCTGTCCGCATGAAAGATGATGAAAGGCTCCACTGCCTTAAGAGCCTGTAATTCAGATACTCTTCTTGCTGAAGTGATTGCTAAAAGAAAGGCTGTTTTCAAAGAAAGGAATTTTAACTTTGCACTTGCAGCTGGCTCAAAAGGAGGTACAGTGAGTTTTTCCAATGCAAAGTT
The DNA here is from genome assembly GCF_019279795.1 of Protopterus annectens. NCBI lineage: Eukaryota > Metazoa > Chordata > Ceratodontiformes > Protopteridae > Protopterus > Protopterus annectens. The sequence goes on along the minus strand of NC_056727.1, from coordinate 211,612,229 downwards.
AAGGTCCCAGGCTGGAGTTGGGGCTCTCCTGGGTGGTCTTATGTTTTTGGCCCCTCTGAGGAACTGCTTGAGCACTGGATGAGAGAACAGGAGTGGTTCTGTGTTGTAATGAGCTGAAATGGCTGAGGCGTGAATTTTGATGGAGGAAAAAGGAAGGCCCTTATGAAGCATCTCAGTTAAGTACTGAAGAATCTGAGGTAAGTTGGGCGCTGCTGTGCCCTTCCCTTGAGTTTGGTTCCAGGCACAGAATCTTTTCCATTTTCAGCATAAGATTTTCTAGTACTAGGCCTCCTTGCCCCCAAAATTACATCCAACACTTGTTTACTGAGGGATGGTAACGGAGAGATTAGATAATTAGCCAGGCTGCCAGGTTCAGGGTTTGAAGCTGAGGGTGCAGAATCTGGCTCTCCTGCTTTGACAGTAGGGTAGGGGTCTGAGGCAGGTGCCAAGGAGCCAGCAGTGACGCACTGTGCCAGAGAGGGTACCAGTGTTAGTGTGGCCAGTCTGGAGCAATCAGTATTGTCCTTGATTTGTCGAGTTTGATCTTTAGTAGTACTTTGGAGAGGAGCGGCAGAGGGGTTAAGGCATAAACTGATCAATTTTTCCAGCTGAAGGACAGAGCATCCACTTTCCAAGCTTGTTTGTGGGGAGCCCTTGTGCAGAATTTGTCCAATTGGTAGTTCTGGGGGGAGGCAAAGAGGTCTATATCTGGGACCCACCCATTTGTTTATCAACATGTTGAAAGTCTTTGGTTCCAATTTCCACTCATGTGGGTCCATGAGATTTCTGCTTAGTTTGTCTGCCAGTGTATTTAGTTTTCCTAGCAGGAATTGAGCCTGTAGATGCACTTGGTAGCTCAAGGCTGTGTTCCACAGAGCCATGGCTAGTCTGCAGAGTGGGTAAGAATGGGTACCCCCCCCTGCTTGTTTATGTACCACATAACAGTGGTGTTTCCAGTCTTTACCATTAATTGTCCTGGAAGAATGTGGTCCTTGAAGGCTGTCAGAGCATTCTGTACAGCTAGCATTTCTTTTTGATTGATATGCAGGTGCATTTGACTTTGGTTCCATTTGCCCTGAATGTACTTCCCTGCCAAGTGAGCCCCCCATGCATAGTCTGATGAGTCTGTTAGGGTTTGGGCAGCAGGGGGTAGAGAGAATGGCAGTCACTTGTTTTGGTGGCAGGCCTCTGCCCACCAAAGGAACTCTATCTGTAGACATGGTATGATAGGAATCATTGATTCTAGATCCTGAGAATGTTGACACCATAGGCTTTTTAGATACCTTTGTAGTTTCCTCATATGTAGTCTTGCATATGGAATTAGTAGAATGCAGGAGGCCATGAACCCCAAGGCTTGCAGTATTCGCCTTGCAGATAGCAGGATCTTTGTGGCCATTAGTGTGAAGTAAGTTGTCAAATGAATTTGTTTCTCTGGCGTGAGGAAAGCCATCTGGGAATTTGTGTTCAAGCTTGCTCCCAGGAATATAATTTGTTGACAGGGTACCAGATGTGATTTCTTTTCGTTTATGGTATGCCCCAGACAAGTTACCACCTTTTGTACAAATGCCAGATGATTCAATAGTTTGTCCTGGCTTTCTGCCTGAATTAGACAATCGTCCAGGTATAGGTATATTTGAATATTTCTTTGCCTGCAAAATGCAATGACTGGAGCTAGGCACTTTGTGAATACCTTAGGTGCACTAGATAACACAAAGGGCAGTGCAGAGAACTGATGGTGCATGTAGCCTGCTTTGAAGCGTAGGTATCTTCTGCAAGATTCCGTAATTGGGATGTACAGGTAGTCTTCCTTTAAATCCAGTGTTGCCAACCAGGCATCTTTGCCTAGCATAGGAAGCAACTGGTGAAGAGTTAGCATCTTGAATTTTGGAATCACCAAAAGGGTGTTTAAGATAGAAAGGTCCAGGATAGGACGCCATGGATCGTCTTTTCTGGGTACCAGGAAAAGTCTCGAGTAGAAACCTTGTCCCTTTTCCTCTTCTGGCACAGTCTGAATAGCCTGTATGCTTAAGAGAGACATTACTTGCTTTTGAGCCTCTGCCCACTAATTTGGGGGTACATCTGGCCAACCGTTTGTGGTTGGTAACGTGTGGAAATGAAATCTGTATCCTTGGGAAACTATATTTGAAACCCATTTGTCCTGGGTAATGAGTTCCCAGTTTTTGGCCTGCAGAGCACTCTTCCCCCTAAAGGAGCAGTCAGTTGAGAAGGGCTTGGAAGTTTTAAAGTTAAGTCATTGAGTCAGCTTACCATAGGGGGGATTCTTACAACTCCCTGATTTGGAAGTGGGAGCCCCGCACTGCGTAGTCTTGTGCATACCCTGGGACTGAAGCCTGGGTGTTCTGCTGGTTCTGGGTTTGGACTGAAGGCCTGGAAGAGGCAGGAAAGAACCAATTCTTAGAGGGCCAATGCCTACTAAATATTGGAGGCAGTACGTGTAGGAAATCTTTAACAGTTTGCATAGATTTAGCTTTTGTCCTCCATCTTTTTTTTAAGAACAACATCTGCTTTGTTGCCAAACAGGAGGTCCTGATTTAGGGAGCATCCAGCAATTTAGCTTTACCATGATCTCAAGATGCATCTAGTGAATCAAAACCACATTGCAAAGTATGTTTTCCAATCTGTTCAGCAGAATGCATTAAATCCTGTAAATCCTTATTTTCAGCACACTCAGGAGCAACATCATTTTCTGTTTAAGCAATCCAATAATATGTTGCTGATACTTTAACTGACAGTTTAAGGTCCTAATGGCCATGGTTGCAGAAGTGTATACCTTTTTACCCCATCTATCCAGCGCCCTGGAGTCTCGATCAGAAGGGGTAGGATTTTTGGCAGTAGTAGCCTTAATGCCTTGGGGTCCCTGTGAAATGGTCTCAGGATCCGCAGTAGGATTTTTAAAAAGGAACTTTTGAGAGTCAGGATCCCTGTAATATTTATCAGGTTTTCTGGGAGCAGGAGGTAAAGAGTCAGGGGCCAAGCTAGATTCCGAAAAAGCATCATCAACAATGTCTAGTACAGGAGGGATAGCTAAAGGCCTGTGTTGAGGCAGGAGTAAGAAATCCCTAAGCCTCTTTTTAGAGTCAGAGTAATCCTGGCTTTCCCAGCGAAAATGCTCCCTAAGAGTATGCAAGGTTTCACCCAAAGAGAAATCCTCTGGGGAGTGGCAGAGGGAATAGTCTCCTCTGCATCAGAATCCTCATAGGTAGATAAAGGTAAATCCTGGTCATCAGAGGAAACAGAAATTTCAGAATCCTGGTCAGAAGTATCATAAGCAAATTCAGTCCTAGGTCTCTTAGAAGAGGAAGGTTGGCTTTCCCTGATTAAAGTAATAAGGTCTTCAGCCATTCTTATTTGTTTTTTTTTAGGCATAGAGGCCTGACCATGCAGTCTGGGCATCTGTTTTCTAGGCATGGTTCAAGTTTTAGGTCTTGAAAAAGAAGACTGTGTCAGTTTAATATGCAAGACAGTAGGCCTGAATATACCCTCAGAAGCCGGTGCCTGCACAGCGGCTCCGGACCCATCCAAGGTAGAGACATCCGCAGTTTCCACAGTTGAAGCATCACGCGGCATACTGGACTCCAAATGGGTCTCAGTAGATGCCTATGAATCTGAAGTAGTGGGCATCAGGGGCTGCGAAAGCGCCTCACTGAGTACCGGCAAACTGGTGACTGGCTTAGCAGAAGCGTCGTCGGCAGCCTTGGACCTAGACGGCCTGTCTCTGTCTTTATCTTTGCATTTTTTCAGAATGTCGGTAGTCGGATGGCTTACCGAAGACATACCTGGATAATTGAAAAGAGTACCAAAATATTTAGAAGAGTAAATATACTGACGAGGGATAGTTAGTTGCTTAAATAAGGCACAAAACCGACAGGGAGGTACGCCGTGGTCAGGGCCTAGGCAAGGAATACAGTACGAATGAAAATCTTTATGAGGTATTTGCTTTCCACAAGAAATACAATTATTGAGTTTTACTGACATTGGTTTAGAGCAAGAAAAAGTTTCCCCACAGGGGTACTTAGCTTTAGTTAAAGACTTCGGTTCTGAAACTCTAAAAAGAAAATTTCAGGAGTCGGCTGACCGGCATTTGCAAACTGCTTCTGCTTTGGGCACCGCATGGCAAGAAAGACTGATGTAATTGCGTCGGCTGCATGCTTTATTCCCCTGACTACCTGACGTCACGGAAGATGAGATAGCAACCAATACAGGACCCAAGACTTTGATAACCAGGCCAACTGAGGGCTACTGCAAGCAAATAACCCAAATGTGATGACTGCAACAGTGAAACACGAAGAACATCAGGGAAATAAAAGATCAAGGAAGCATTTATTTTATTATATACATATATTTGTTTAAAGAAACATCTTTATTGAACCACTACTTATGACATAGGCAATCATTCATTTACATAAATGAAAACAAAACAAACCATACTGAAATATTTTACTTGCAATACATCACTTATAATCTATCCGGTCATTGTCAGTCAAACATTACATAGTTCAAATTCTGCCTTCTTTTAAAACTTCATTCCTCCTCCAAAACTTTATTCTGCATGTATTGTTCCCACAATTCCCATTCTTATATGCAATTTGCTCCTACTATTTTCTAAAGATCCCATTTCCAGTTTCATCTCTGTTACTATATTCACTATTCTAGTACAGTTGGTTTAGACTAATTATAGTGGCTGTTAAAAAAGCAATTACTAGAGAATGGAAATTTGATTCTGCAAGTGTTCACTATGTCTAGGCAATTCCGATTCTGTATCATAGCTCAAAAAAAATAATTCCTTCGTTATACCAATTTGCTCAGCTTGCATTTCTGATAGAGTAGCCTGCAAGGCATTTTTAAAATCTGTCAACTAGTTATGCCCTGAAAAATATGTTCTCAATTACCTTTTCCTTCCCCAACATACCTCCCAACATTTGCTATCTACCCGAGGAAAAAATCGTTGGAGTCTACTTGGGATATAAAAATACCTATATAAACACTTTGAAGCAAATATCCTAAATCTTTTGTTGCATATTTGGGAGTCATACATACATCTCCCCATTGTTTCGTTGTGAACTGCTTATCCACAATCTCCTCCCAATCCTTTCTAACCTCCTCTGATTCCTTACCATGCACTATTTCATAAGCTCTACTAAATAGCCCTTTAACAGCAGCTTCTGTTCTAGATTCTACCAAAATCTCTACTGGCACTGGTCTTCCATTGGGGACCCCCTATTCCTTTCTCTTTGCTTATACTCTGATATCAATCCTTGACATGGAAAGCAATTCCTGGCCTCTTCCTCATTTTATTACCTTTCCCCTCTCTATATTCTCCAAATACCTTGGTTCCTTTGTCAGTTTTTCCAATAAATTCCAGCCCCCTCTTGCCTACTGTCTGTATCCCTAATCACAGTCATCCCAAATGGCAGAATCTTTCTCCATTCCCGTGTTGGCTTAGTTCTTAGAATACTTTCTACTACTTTATGAAAATAACTTTCTGTATGGTTATTGTTATTCTTCTTAAGGATCTGCATCCAAAATCCCAGTCTCTTCTTATTTCTTGAGCCCCCTCCCCCACCCATTTTATTTTTTATACAAGGAAGTAGCTTTATTTTACTGGGGATGGCTGAAGCATATAATAAATTACTCCCATGTGTGGTAGAAGCTAAGTTAGCTGTAGATTTCAAGGCCATGTGGGATTTCTGGGAGGATGGGTTGGTGATGGGGGTGAGCTTCCTTGAAGTCCATTTCCTTTTGTTGGCTAGTTAATGTAAAGCAGAGGTTATGCATAATGGTCACTTCCTCTGTCAGTACTTCTAAGAGACTACCTGATGATCAAACAGCTTGGGTGAAAAATAAAGTCCCATTTGTGAGCCAGATAGCAAGGAATCAATTAGTGATCCATATGCTGGACCAACCAATGAGGGAATGTTGAGTGAATGGCCAATGAAAGCACACCCACCCTGGGAAGTGTCTCCAATTTACTGCACATCCAACACATAGCAACTACGAGGTCAGCTAGCAGCTTGTATAAATGGCTGAGAAAGAATGCCCACCAAACATGGCTGTATGTAGAAGACTGATACATGCAGGAAAACATGTGCCAGTTCCACATGTCCAGACTATAAAGGGACAACGGGAACAAGTACAAGCAGAAACAACTGAATGGCTGCATGGGTGATGGTTCTTTTCCACTTTAAGATTTAAGCCGATGGTCTGTGGAAAACAGGCAGATGGGCAGAAAAACTAAGCAAACATACTCTGCAAATCTAAGCTGTAAAATGGCTTGAGGGAACATGGTACATCACTGATCTTTCAGAGAGTCAGCAAAAAGTACAGTTGTGTACATTTGCCATAAATGTAGATGTTCGACTGTATTCACTGTTGCAGTCATCACATTTGGGTTATCTGCTTGCAGTAGCCCTCATTCGGCCTGATTATCAAAGTCTTGGGTCCTGCATCGGCGATGCCATTACATCAGTTTTTCTTGCCCCAGATGTCAGGTGCCCCCATAATGGGAAGCAATTATATACAAGGTTACACCGCCAACAAAAAAGCAAATACACCAAAAAGCTTTAAGCACAGTAAACAAGAATAGAGGTATAGTCAATAGAAGTCAGGGTGCTGGAGGGAGGGCAACCAGGACTGCAACAGTGAATACACTTGAACATCTACATTTATGTTAAGTGTACACAACTGTACTATGTTCTTCGTGTTTCACTGTTGCAGTCATCACATTTGGGTAGATTCCCAAAGCTAAGGATGGGAGAAGGCAATTAGATAGCATTAGGACCAGCTATAAGGCCCTGCACGACTGCAGTGACAAAACCAGCTCAGGATTTAGAAAAAACTGCCAAGTGGTAATGCTTGGTGAAGTTATGTACAGAACTCCAGGTAGCAGCTTCTAGGATGTCCCTGGTAGGGACACCTCTTGAGAAAGACTGTAGAGGTAAATGCAGCCCTGGTTGAATGTGGTCTTATCCCCTGTGGGGTAGGTTTTCCATGGTTCTTATAGCAGAAATGAATGCAGTGGCCTATCCACTTAGAAATGGTTTGCTTTGAAATGGCCTTCCCCTCTGCCCCTGCAGCAAATGCAACCAGCAGCTGTTCAGATTTCCTGAGAGGTTTAGTCCTGTCCAAGTAAAATCAAAGTTGTCTGTACACGTCCAAGGAGTGCAGTATTCGTTCCCCTTTGTACTGTGGATTAGAAAAGAAGGCTGGCAAATGAATGAACTAATAAAGGGCCACACTGGATACCACCTTGGGCATGAAGGAGGTATTGGTCCTGAGGGACACCCTGTCCGCATGAAAGATGATGAAAGGCTCCACCTGCCATGAGGGTCTGTAATTCAGACACTCTTCTTGTTGAAGTGATGGCTAGAAGGAAGGTTGTTTTCCAAGAAAGGAGTTTCAACTCTGCATTTGCAGCTGGCTCAAAGGGAGGTAGAGTGAGTTTTTCCAATACAAAGTTGGGGTCCCAGGCTGGAGTAGGGGCTCTCCTGGATGGTCTTATGTTTTTGGCCCCTCTGAGGAACTGCTTCAACTGTGGATGAGAGAAGAGGGGTGGTTCTGTATTGTTATGAGCTGAAATGGCTGAGGCATGTATTTTGATGGAGAAAAAGCAAAGGCCCTTGTGAAGCATCTCAGTTAAGTATTGAAGAATCTGAGGTAAATTGGGCGCTGCTGTGCCCATCCCCTGAGTTTGGCTCCAGGAACAGAATGTTTTCCATTTTCAAGCATAGGATTTTCTAGTACTAGGCCTCCTTGTCTCCAGAATGACATCCAACACGTGTTTACTGAGGGATGGTAACAGAGAGATCAGGTAATTAGCCTGGCTGCCAGGTTCAGCGTTTAAAGCTGTGGGTGCAAAACCTGGCCCTCCTGCTGGGACATCAGGGTAGGGGGGTCTGAGGCAGGTGCTATGGTGCCAGCAGTAACACACTGCGCAAGAGGGGGTATCAGTGTTGGTGTGGCCAGTCTGGTGCAATCAGTATTGTCCTTGGTTTGTCCTGTGTGATCTTTAGTAGTACCTTGGAGAGGAGACACAGAGGGGGAAGGCATAAACTGATAGGTTTTTCCAAGTAAAGGACAGGGCATCCACTTTCCAAACGTGTTTGTGGGGATTCCTTGTGCAGAATTTGTCCAATTGGTAGTTCTGGGGGGAGGCAAACAGGTCTATCTCTGGGCTCCCCCATTTGTTTCCCAACATGGTGAATATCTTTGGCTCCAGTTTCCACTCATGTGGGTCCATGAGATTTCTGCTTAGGTCGTCTGCCAGTGTATTTAGCTTTCCTGGCAGGAATTGAGCCTGTAGGTGTACTTGGCAGCTCAAGGCTGTGTTTCACAGAGCCATGGCTAGTCTGCAGAGAGGGTATGAGTGGGTTCCTCCGTGCTTGTTTATGTACCACATAACAGGGGTATTGTCCGTCTTTACCAATAATTATCCTGGAAGAATGTGGTCCTTGAAGGCTGTCAGATCATTCTGTACAGCTAACATTTCTTTTTGATTGATATGCAGGTGCATTGGACTTGGGTTTCATTTGCCCTGTATGCACTTCCCTGTCAAGTGAGCCCCCCATGCATAGTCTGATGCGTCCATTAGGGTTTGGGTGGCAGGGGGTAGAGTGAATGGCAGTCCCTTGTTTTGGTGGCAGGCCTCTGCCGACCAAAGGAACTCTATCTGTAGACACGGTATGATAGGAATCATTTTTTCTAGATCCTGAGAATGTTGACACCACAGGCTTTTTAGATACCATTGTAGTTTCCCTCATATGCAGTGTTGCATATGGAATTAGTAGAATGCAGGAGGCCATGAACCCCAGGGCTTGCAGTATTTTCCTTGCAGATAGCTGGGTCTTTGTGGCCAGTAGTTTGAAGTAGGCTGTCAAATGAACTTGTTTCTCTGAGGTGAGGTAGGCCATCTGGGAAGTTGTATTCAAGCTTGCTCCCAGGAATACAATTTGCTGGCAGGGTACAAGATGAGATTTATTTTTGATTATGGTGTACCCCAGAGAAGTTAGCAATTTCTTTACAAATGCCAGATGATTCAATAGTATGTCCTGGCTTTCTGCCTAAATTAGACAACCGTCCAGGTATGGGCATATTTGAATATCTTTTTGCTTGCAAAATGCAATGACTGGAGCTAGGCACTTTGTGAATACCCCGGGCATAGTAGATAAGCCAAAGGGCAGTGCAGAGAACTGACAGTGCAATATTCCCTTATTGGGATGTGCAGGTAGGCTTCCTTTAAATCCAGTGTTGCCAACCAGGCATCTTTGCCTAGCATAGGAAGCAGCTGATAGAGAGTTAGCATCTTGAATTTTGGGATTAGAAAAATGTGTTTAGGATAGGATGCCAGGAATTGTTTTTCTGGGTACCAGAAAAAATCTTCAGTAGAAACCTTGCCCCCATTCATCTTCTGGGACAGGTTGTATAGCCCTGAAGCTTAAAAGAGAGAACACTTGCTTTTGAGCCTCTGCTCACTGATTTGGGAGTAGATTTGGCCATCCGTTTGGGGTTGGTAAGGAGTGTAAGTGGTATCTGTATCCTTGGGAAACTGTATTTAAAACCCATTTGTTCTGTGTAATAGTTCCCAATTTTTTGCCTGCAGGACAATCCTTCCCCCTAAAGGAACAGTCAGTTGAGCAGGGCTTGGAGGGTTTAAAGTTAAGTAATTGAGACAGTTTACCATAAGGGGGTGTCTTACTACTTCCTGCTTTGGAAGTGGGAGCCCCCACTGCTTAGTCCTGCGAGTCCCTTGGGACTGCAGCCTGGGTGTTCTGCTGATTCTGGGTTTGGACTGAGAAGGCCTGGAAGAGGCAGGAAAGGACCAATTCTTAGAGGGGCAATGCCTACTAAATCTGGGAGGCTGTACTTTCAGGAAATCTTTAACAGTTTGCATAGATTTAGCTTTTTCCTCCATCACTTCTTTTGCTTTGTTGCCAAACAGGCGGTCTTGGTTTAAGGGAGCATCCAGCAATTTAGCCATAACATGATCTGGCAAAGATTGCTCCTTAAGCCAAGCATGCCTTCTAAGTATAGACCCAGTGACAGCAGCCCTGCAAGATGTCTCTAATGAATCAAAACCACACTGCAAAGTATGGTTTCCAACTTTTTCAGCAGAATGCATTAAATCCTGTAAATCTTTATTTTCAGCACAGTCAGGAATCAACATCATTTTCTGTTTAAGCAATCCAATAATATGCTGCTGATACTTTAACATATGAAACTGGCAGTTTAAGGCCCTAATGGCCAAGGTTGCAGAAGTGTATACCTTCTTACCCCATGTATCCAGCGCCCTGGAATCTCTATCAGAGGGGGTAGGATTTTTGGTAGTAGTAGCCTTAATGCCCTTGAGTACCTGTGAAATGGTGTCTGGATCCGCAGTAGGATTTTTAAAAAGGAACCTGTGAGTCAAGAACCCTGTAATACCCATCAGGTTTTCTGGGAGTAGGAGGTAAAGAGTTAGGAGCCAGGCTAGATTCCAAGAAGGCATCATCAACAATGTCCAGTACAGGAGGGATAGCTAAAGGCCTGTGTTGGGGCAGGAGTAAGAAATCTCTAAGCCTCTTTTTGGAGTCAGAGTAATCATGGCTTTCTCAGCGAAAATGCTCCCTAAGATTATGCACGGTTTTACCAAAAGAGAAGTCCTCCGGAGGGGAAGCATAGGGAATGGAGTCTTCTGCATCAGAATCCTCATAGGTAGATAAGGGTAAATCCTGGTCATCAGAGGAAGCAGAAATTTCAGAATCCTGATCAGAGGAATCAGAAAGAAAATCAATCCTAGGTCTCTTAGAGGGGGAAGGGGGGCTTCCCCTGATTAGAGTAATAAGGTCTTCAGCCATTCTTATCATTGTTTTTTAGGCACAGGGGCATGACCATGCGGTCTGCGCGCCGGTTTTCTAGGCATGGATCAACTTTTAGGCCTTGAAGAAGATGGCATTGGGTTAATATGCAAGTCAGTAGGCCTGAAAACACCCTCAGAAGCCGGTGCCTGCACAGCGGCTCCGGACCCATCCAAGGTAGAGACATCCGCAGGTTCCACAGTGGAGGAAGCATCTCACGGCATGCCGGACTCCGAATGGGTCTCAGTAGAGGCCTGCGAATCTGAAGTAGTGGGTATCAGGGGCTGTGAAAGCGCCTCACTGAGTACCGGTGAACTGGCGACTAGCTTAGGAGAAGCATCGTCGGCAGCTTTGGACCTATGCGGTCTGTCTCGGTCTTTATCTTTGCGTTTTTTCGGAATGTCAGTGGTCGGGTGGCTTACCGAAGCCATTTCTGGATAATTGAATAGAGTACCAAAATATATAGAAGCGTAAATGAATCGACGAATAGTTCGAGGTTTGAATAACGCACAAAACGGACAGCGAGGTACATCGTAGTCTGGGCCCAAGTAAGGAATGCAGTACGAATGAAAATTTTTATGAGGTATTTGCTTTCCACAAGAAATACAATTGCTAACTTTTACTGACATTGGTTTAGAGCAAGAAAAAGGATCCCCAACGGGGTACTTAGCTTAGTTGAAGACTTTGGTTCTAAAACTCGAAAATGAAAATTTCAGGAGTCGGCCGACCGGCACTTGCGAACTACTTCTGCTTCGGGCACCACACGGCAAGAAAGACAGATGTAATGGTGACGGCTGTATGCTTTATACCCCTGACTACCTGATGTCATGGGAGATGAGACAGCAACCAACGCAGGACCCAAGACTTTGATAATCAGGCCGACTGAGGGCTACTGCAAGCTGATAACCCAAATGTGATTACTGGAACAGTGAAACACGAAGAACATCACCTTTATCTACTTACAAAAATGTATCCACAAACCATTAATGGCTTCAGTTTTTGCCTTCTTTGTTAATGTTTTCCAATAGTCAATAAGCATTCCAGCTTCACATTTAACACTACTAGGAATAGTCAGCATTTGCTTCATGCACACAAACCTCTTTTTTGTTTAAATCTGTTTGGGTATGTCATTTACAAGTGACCCTTCTGACATGCCCTTAGCCTCATCAGATGCTGAGCAGTTGTACAGATAAAAAAAAAAACTGGTAGAAAAGTCTTTTCAGTTGAGCCGATTTCTGAAATGGGCCATTTATACAGGTTTCCCCTTGCTTTACAATATTAAAACCAGATATAAACCTCCGCTTTGCACCTATGCATCTCTTACTAGGGTTACCACCTGTCCCACTTTGCGAGGGACAGTCCCTCTTTGGGCAGTTGTGTCCTGACAAAAAATTATAAAAATGGCAAATGCCCTGAGATTTTAGGACAAAATCGTTTCCTATATTTTATGTAATAGTTGCATAAAACAGTTATTCTGTATCTAAAATACCTAAATGTTATAAGAAACAGAATAATCAACTAAAATGGTACAATAATAAGCTTTTATTTAGGCAAAAAAGTTAAGTTCTATCCTTTGTACTGACTGTGGGTATGTGTCAGCCTGTAAAATCTGGTTTGTACCAAAAATGTTCCACTTTGACCATTTGAAAAGGTGGCAACCCTATCTCTTACTTGAAGGAAGCTATCCTATTGGTAGGCGGAAGTAGAGGAAAGTCATTGAGACTGTGGCTGTGGGGCAGGTGAAACCCCTGTGTCACTTCTTTGGTTTGCTGGCGAATAGCACACTCTGCTAATATGTCCGTCTCGAGTGTCATATCATAGTCAGATAGGGGTTTGAATCCTGCAAATGGCAAGTGTGCATTTTTGGCTGAGGGGGGTTAGTGTGTGTGAGGACAATGTCCCTTTAACTGAGCTACAAAATATAAGTATCATCTTGATTTTTTTTTGATTATTTTTACAGATTACTGTTTTTACAATTTAATATATATAAAGCACTTTGTGTATTCAGTATCTTCACAAATCCTTATCTGTTTAAAAACTTTCATTTGTCTCTAGTCCTTGCTGTCTGGTAGGCTATTGTGTAAACTGAAACATCTCCTCTGTGTAATTATCTCTTGGCTAGTGGGGGCTGGTTCTTTTGTGTTCTTGTAAAAAAAAAAAAATTTCTGTCTTTTGCACACAGTGCAGACTAGAGAAGTTGTGACTGCAACTGAGCTACAAAATATAAGTATCATCTTGATTTTTTTTGATTATTTTTACAGATTACTGTTTTTACAATTTAATATATATAAAGCACTTTGTCTATTCAGTATCTTCACAAATCCTTATCTGTTTAAAAACTTTCATTTGTCTCTGTAGTGCTTGCTGTCTTGCTGTTATACTTGGTGGCTTTGCAGTTGCCCGCCCCTACTGTGACACACCTCCCAGTCTAGTGTCATTAGCTCATTCTGCTTAATACAGAGAGAACATTTGATAAGGCCTTCTGTTCCTCCTTTTTCCCTTTCAAAAAGTTAAACAAAACTTTTTTTTTTCTCTTTCGCCTGAACCTTCTTGTGTTCTGACTGTCCTTCTCAAACATTTTGGAAATATACAGTATATTTCAGAGCATTTGTTATAACTGTATTTGCTATAACTGATTTAAGTATTTTTTTCTGGTTTTTTGATTATTTACTGCTTAGCGACTGCATTTTAGCCTGTTTATACAGCTCTGCATTCTATTTAAACTGTTTTTGTGTTGATTAACTGTTTTGCACTTTTAAAAAGTTAGTTGTTGCTTAATTTTACCTGTAGGTTAACACACTCAAGCGCTTAGCCGCTTAAAAGCATTTATAGCATTTACTGTCTGTTTTTCCTCTGTTTTCTGCAAAAGAAAGAAAAAAATCTTGTTTTCCCTTACTGAACTAGAATAGTCCAGTCTTCAGAGTTTGCTGATCTCTGGGCTTTGTCTTGGTTCCTGTGCTATTCCATATCCTTATTTGGATAAAAGGAAGCGTCTTTGTTCACTAGTGGGAGTGGGGAGCACTGAGCGCCTATTTGTCCCTAGAGGAGTGGTTTCCAGCCAGAAACTTGTAGTCTATTGGCCATTTTGGGTCAATTCCTAGCTCTTTTCAGCCCCTGTAATAAAGCCCGCTTTAGCGCTTTCGCTTGTATTCAACTCAGCACAGCTCCTCGTGGTGTACTGCAGAGTTCTACAAGCAGCAGAGCAAAAGAGTGACTTTTTCCTGATTTAAGTATTTTTTTCTGGCTTTTTGATTATTTACTGCTTAGCGACTGCTTTTTCGCCTGTTTATACAGCTCTGCATTCTATTTAAACTGTTTTTGTGTTGATTAACTGTTTTGCACTTTTAAAAAAGTTATTTGTTGCTTAATTTTACTTGTAGGCTAACACACTCAAGCGCTAGCCGTTAAAAGCATCTGTTTTCTGCAAAAGAAAAACAAAACAAAAAAAATCTTGTTTTCCCGCCTTACTGAACTAGAATAGTCCAGTCTTCAGAGTTTGCTGACCTCTGGGCTTTGTCTTGGTTCCTGTGCTATTCCATATCCTTATTTGGATAAAAGGAAGCGTCTTTGTTCACCAGTGGGAGTGGGGATCACTGAGCGCCTGTTTGTCCCTAGAGGAGTGGTTCCAGCCAGAAACTTGTAGTCTATTGGCCATTTTGGGTCAATTCCTAGCTCTTTTCAGCCCCTGTAATAAAGCCCGCTTTAGCGCTTTTCGCTTGTATTCAACTCAGCACAGCTCCTCGTGGTGTACTGCAGAGTTCTACAAGCAGCAGAGAGCAAAAGAGTGACTTTTTCCTGATTTAAGTATTTTTTCTGGCTTTTTGATTATTTACTGCTTAGCGACTGCATTTTCACCTGTTTATACAGCTCTGCATTCTATTTAAACTGTTTTTGTGTTGATTAACTGTTTTGCACTTTTAAAAAGTTATTTGTTGCTTAATTTTACCTGTAGGCTAACACACTCAAGTCGCTAGCCGTTTAAAAGCATTTATAGCATTTACTGTCTGTTTTTCCTCTGTTTTCTGCAAAAAAAAAAAAAAAAAAAAAAAAAAATCTTGTTTTCCCACCTTACTGAACTAGAATAGTCCAGTCTTCAGAGTTTGCTGATCTCTGGGCTTTGGCTTGGTTCCTGTGCTATTCCATATCCTTATTTGGATAAAGGGAAGCTTCTTTGTTCACCACTGGGAGTGGGGAGCACTGAGCAGCCTATTTGTCCCTAGAGCAGTGGTTCCAGCCAGAAACTTGTAGTCTATTGGCCATTTTGGGTCAATTCCTAGGTCTTTTCAACCCCTGCTATAAAGCCCGCTTTAGCGCTTTGGCGTGATTTAGCGGAGTTGCCCATAGAGCACCATCGGGCAGCGCGGTTAAACAAGGTTAAACTATTTCTGGCTCCGTAAAGTCTGCTCTTCAATTTTTCCCTTAGAACTTCTCTACTTGCAATCTAAACAGTCTATTCTCTATCTCAATAGCTCAGCACTTGCTCCTAAAGCATTTTTATACAGGTAAAGTACTTGTATACTAAACAAAGTACTACATTAGCCTAGAATCCCCTTGAGTACCCATTTCCCTACAGGTCCCTTCTGACTCAGTTACACAGCAAACTTTTTCACTTTTTCTAGCATGTCAAGGGTCAGTTGCTAGCGTCCTCTCCTGTTCAGCTGGTGAATCTGGGCATCTTGAGGCAATGTTACAATTGCCTCATGTACACAGACAACCCACTCCTTCCCACAAAACACAAATACATGTGAGAGATGCAACTATATAGCCAAACTGGAGGCTGAGCTCTCTCAACTCAGGACTGGCAAGACCAGACAGGAGGAGAAGGAAACCACGCACACCACAAACCCAGTTTCACATAGAACTATCACAACTGCAAAACAAACACATAAACACACAAAGACATACTCGGAGGCACTGAACAAAAATCTACCAAAACTACAGAGGCCTCCAAAGCAGACACCCAAGCAACTGCCACCTCAAGACATAAGACATGCAACACATAGTTCTCAAAGTCAGTGTGCTAAACAGTCACAGCCCTTAAGGCCAAACACAATGCCAGACACACTTGTTATAGGTGACTCCATAGTCAGACACACTGACCCCACTCACCAGACTGAACAAGGAAAAGATCACAGTTAGCTGCCTGTCAGGCGCTAGAATCCGCCACATAACACAAGCACTCAGGTCACTCCACAGCAAGTACAAGTATGACTCAGTCATTGCCCATGCCGGTGTGAACGACCTGAGACGTACCTCCCTGGACTACATGAAAAGAGACATAGAGGAGCTCTCAGATTATGTAGCCCAGGCCGGTATGACCCTGACCCTGAGCAGTATCCTACCCTCACCAAGAATGATGCCACAATACAGAGACAAAATGATCAGCTTTAATAATTGGCTTAATTACTGGTGTCATTCTAAGGGGATCCAATGTCTGTCTGCCTGGGATGACATGCTTGACAAGCCACGCTGCCAAGGGACGGCTTGCACCTGTCACCCTGGGCTTCCGGATATTGGCAAAGGCTCTGCCACCCCATAGTGCCTTTTTAGGCAAGGCTCAAATGATAAACCTACCGCCCTAGAAAACAAAAATGGAGAAAAACTAAGGGTAATACTGCTCAATGCCAGAAGTCTAAACCTCAAGATGCACGCCCAAGCCCTCCTCAGTATGGAGAACATCGATGTTTGTGCTGTGACTGAAACCTGGTTCAAGGCTCCTGAGAGCACCCCAGCACTATCAGGTTATACCTCATATCATGCGTTCCGGCCCCAAAATCCGGACCGAACTACAAAAGGAGGGGGAGTATCCATATTCATAAAGGATACCCACACCTTCAGGTTAGTGGCAACGCACGAAGCATCGGAGACCATCCAGGTGCAATTAACCATAGGTAAAACTGCCCTACAGTTTGCAACATGCTACAGACCACCTTCTCAAACTCAGGAAACCCACACAGCCTTCCTGAAGACACTGGAGAGTATAAATGTCTCTCCAAACGCCATCATATTGGGTGACTTCAACTACCCAAACATAGACTGGGAACATTACTCAAGCCCCAACACACTAGCCCAAAGGTTCCTTGAGTTCATAAACTCAAATGCTATGGAACAACTAGTCACCATTCCCACAAGAGGAGAAAACATACTAGACCTGATCATCACAAACATGGGGACAAAATGCTCCACACCGGAAGTATATCCCTCATTGGTGAGATCAGACCATAAATTAATCTCACTGGAGATCCACATCCCGCCCCACCCCCAGCAAAAAAGACCACAGTGAAGAACTTCTCAAAAGCAAACTTCACACTTCTTAAGACTGGAGTGGTATCCTTCAAGGCCCCCGAGCCAGTGGAAACCACAACCCACGCTGCTGAAACCCTTACAAATGCCTTCTACGAGCACCTCCAGGAATGTATGGATCAAGCAATCCCTAATAAAATCAAGACCTTTTCCACCAAAGGCAGGCGCCCGGTCTGGTGGACTCCAGCCATAAACAAACTCTACAACAAGAGGAGAAAGCTACTACATGACAGAGCAAAATCCCTAAATGGGAAGGCATCTCTGATCAATACTAGCAAAAACTACGATCACTCATAAAATCATCCAAGGCCAACTTTGAGAGAAAAATCGCTAATGACACAAAAGACAATCATAAAGCCTTCTTTAGCTATGTTAGAAACCTGGGTGGAAACTCCCAGATATGTTCAGAATTAGTCCAAAATGATAAAAATCACTGAACCCACAGACATTGCCAACATACTGGCAGACAGGTTCAGTGCAAATTTCTCCCTCCCTCCCCCAAAAGGAGAAATATCTATCCCACCAGAGTCTAGCCTCCCAAACATATCAGATGCCCAGGTGAGAGCTGCTCTCTAAAGCAAAAACACAGCATCAATGGGACCGGACGGTGTCCCCGGCTGTGTGCTACACGAACTCAATGAGGAACTAAACCCACACATAAGGCTGCTGTTTAATCTTAGCCTTACTACAGGATACGCACCCAAAGAATGGCGACGGCAACTGTGGTCCCACTCCACAAAGGCGGTGCTTCTATGGACCCTGGAAATTACCGCCCCATAAGCTTGACGAGCCTTGTCTGCAAAGCTATGGAGAGGATCATAATGGAACTCATAAATAAAGACATTGGGGACCTACAGACACTGGATCCTACCCAATTTGGCTTTGTCAAGGGCAAATCCTGCCTCTTGAACTTGGTTGACTTTTTCGAAACAGTCACTAAGGCCATTGATGAGGGTAAGGCAGTTCACACAGCCTACCTTGACCTAGCAAAAGCATTCGACACAATACCCCACTCGGGCATCATAGAAAAGCTCACCATCTTAGATGTAAACCCATATGTCACAAGATGGGTTGCAAACTGGCTCAAGGACAGAACACACAGGGTTAGAGTTGCTGGTGCCATGTCAGACTCTAATCCGGTCACGAGCGGTGTCCCACAGGGCTCAGTCCTGGGCCCCCTCTTGTTCGGCATTTATTTTTCTGAAGTGCAGGCAAACATAGGGGGATTGTGGCTGACAAAATTTGCAGATGACTGCAAACTGGGCACCATAATTGATGCTCCATCAGACACAGACATCCTCCAGAAAGGTCTCATAGAAATGGATAACTGGTGCCAGAGCCATGGCCTTAAGCTAAATGCCAAAAAATGTATAGTCATACCCTTTGGGAAAAAACAAGGGAACCCCTAATTACCACATAGGTGGTAATCCATTAAACATGGAAGAAGTTATCAGGGACCTGGGGACCCAAGTTGACAGTAACCTCTCTTTTGACACTCACATTGCCAAAGTGGTTAGGAAGACCTTCTACATTGCCCACCTGATCATGAAGGGATTCACATCCAGATCAGGAGAGGTCATTGTACCCCTGTACTCTTCACTTATCAGACCAATGATTGAGTACAATGCCCCATTCGAATGTACCTTACCCGACACCTGCAGCAGTTGGAAAGACCCCAAAAGTTCCTCACCAAAAGGATAAAGGGCTCAAACATATCTCATACGATGCCCAACTGAAGAAACTCCAGCTCTATTCAGTCGCATACCGTCTGCTCAGAGGTGATCTGTGCCTGACATACAAGGCCATGTTCAACCCGGAATTAATGGACATGCTCCACCTCAAAAAAATCCAAATCCACCAGAGCCACGAGAGCATGAGACTTAAACCTCAACACGGATATAAATAGGACATGCTGGAGGGACAGATTCATCACCCAGAGACTCCCTACACTATGGAACAGAATCCCAGTCCATGTGAGGCAGAGCCCCTCACTGACTCTGTTCAAGAGAAATCTTGACGAGTGGATGGGAGATCGTAGGTTTACCCCGGGAATCATCTCTGTATCACTGCTGGACAGAGGCACAGCAAACTAATGGGTATAGTATTCTCATCCTAAGGGGTGGTGAAAGCCACACACACTCTGGCTAGGCTTATAAATGCCCTAGGGCAGATAGCCTAGTATGAACCTATGAACCATTGTTGTCCCCTGTAAGGACCTCTGCATTGTCCTCTTCCTCGGCCACGTCTGTTTTTACCCCTTTGAAATTTTTCAGGATTAGGAAAGGACCAGTTTTTTGAAGGCCAATTCCTACTGAATCTGGGGGGTTGAACCTGGAGGAAATCTTTCACCGTCTGAACTGATTTTGCTTTTTCCTCGATGGACTTTAACACATCCTTAGCATTAGCACCAAAAAGCTTGTTCTTTTCCAAAGGTGCATCCAGAAGTTTTGCCTTTACATGATCTGGTAGAGGTTGATCTTTTAACCATGCATGTCTGAATGACTGCCCCTGTCATAGCTGCCCTACATGAAGCTTCCAGTGCATCATATCCACACTGCAGGAAGTGATTGCTTACTTGCTGAGAGTTATGTACAGCTTCATGCAAAGACTTCCTGTCTAAAGGATCAGGAGAGGCCAATGTTTTCTGTAAATCTTCTAACAGGAAATCCTGATATTGTAACATATGAAAAAGGCAATTCAAAGCTCTCATAGATAAAGTAGTGGAGGTGTAAACCTTTTGACCCCATCTCTAATGACCTAGCTTCCCTGTTGGAGGGCAAAGGATTTTTAGAGGTGGAAGTTGAAACACCTTTAGATCCCTGAGAAATAGTTTCCAAATCAGCAGTATGGGCCCTGAATAAATGGGAATGTATTTCTGGGACCCTGTAATACCTGTCTGGCTTAGCTGGAGCAGGAGGAAGAGAATCAGGGGTAACACTAGAGTCAGAATATAAATCATCCAAAACATCAAGCACAGGAGGAATAGCTAAGGGCCTGTGCTGGGGCTTTTTAAGGAAAGTTCGAAGGCGCTTTCTGGAATCAGAATATTCCTGGCCTTGCCACTTGAAATGTTCCCTCATGGTATGCAGAACTTCCCCAAAAGAAATATCCTCAGGAGGGGAGGCCGAGGGGATGGAATCCTCTGCATCCGAGTCCTCATAGGTCTGGAAGAGCTCTTCCTGGCCATCAGAGTGGACAGAGTCCTCAGAATCTTCATCTGAAGGAATAGGGTCAGAGGGTTCAACCCGGGGCCTTTTATCAGAAGGAGGCTGGGATCCTCTCTCACGATGGGCCTGTGAACCCCTAATCATGGAAATTAAGTCAGCAGCCATAGTCATAATTTGTGTCTCTGGAGTAGGCTGAGTTAAGGCTTTAGCAGTAAGATGCTTGGTCTTGCTGGCTGCCTTAGCCCTAGTGTAGGCCTTAATAGACATGGCCATAGGAGGCCTGGCAGCTCCATGTGCAGGAGTGACCTTATCTACAGCAATGGTCTCGGGCATTTCCTCGGTTTCGGTATCCGGAGGAAAATCAATAACTGGCGTCGGAGTGATATCCGGAATCGGAGTCGTCGGTAATGCGGTGTCTTCGGTTCGGAGTGGTGGAATAACCGTCTCAGGGGGAACCGGAGCACTCGCGGTAGGTTTTGGCGTGGAGTCGGTGGTAGACGCGGGCAGAGGATGTCAGTCCCGGTCTTTTCGTTTCTTGGGAGTTTGCGATGTCGGAAGTTCCGACGGCATTGTATAAGCAAATTTTTCGCCGAAAAAACCTTCAGCGAACTCCGCCCGGCGCCTGAGAGTGCGCTTGTTGAAGCGAGCACAGGCTACACAGGCCGAGACGTCGTGCTCTGGGCCAAGGCAAGGAAGACAGTAAGAGTGGAAATCCTTATGAGGTATTTGTTTACCACAATAAAGACAATTGTTAACTTTTTCAGTAATTTCTGACATCGGCTGAGGCAAGAAAAGGTCTCCAATGGGGTACTTAGCTTTTTTGATGACTTCGGAATCGAAGAATACAGGAGCTGACCGACCGGCACTTGTGAACCGCTTCTGCTTCGGGCACCGTGCGGCAAGAAAGACTGGAGAAAATGGCGTCGCCTGATGCTTATGTACTCCAGCCGCTCTGACGTCGGAGAGAAATGCGACATCAGCCGACGTCGGACCCAGACTTTGGAATCCGGCCGACCGAGGGCTGCCTGAGGCAGGACAACCCATATGTTATGACTGCAATTGCATTCTTGAAGGACATCTAAACTAAACAAAGGCTTCAATCATATAGCTCTGCCACTTAAGGTGTAAAACTCAAGATTATTCAGTCTCTTCATACAGAAGTTTTGTCTCGAAGTCTGCAACACTCATCCCATTTCTGAAGTACAACTAGTGAGCCCCTGTACAGCTGGGCATAATATTCTAAGTTATTCTACAGCCTACAGCTACAACAGTCACAGCAAAATTCTACCAGGCTTGCCTCTGCCTACACACCCGAAAATCCTAATTATTCTCACCAAAGCCTATGCACATTACTAAAAAAGTCATAAAATAAGATAAGGGATGAAAGCTATGTTATTTATATTTGTTTACCGGGGTAGTGCATGGATATCAATGGACCATTTGCAGGCACAAGATAAGGGATGAAAGCTATGTTATTTATATTTGTTTACCGGGGTAGTGCATGGATATCAATGGACCATTTGCAGGCACAGCCCAGGTGAACAGGATCGCATAAGAAACTAACAAAATATTTACAGATATGCTAAAAAACACACATTTATAGAAGCAAGAATATTCTACAACATTTAGTTCAAGACACAGTTTACAAAGTTAAATATGGATGGCAAAATGGAATTATGCTTAGCAGAGCTTTATGGATAAGATGCAACCATGACAGAGATGGCTTACGCTACAGAGATAGTAGCATATTGTTATATATTTGTATACAGACAGGTATGAAGACATTAGGAGGGGCAAGTGAGAATAGTTGCAGGAAAAGGATACCATGGGGAGAAGACTGAGAATAGGAGAGAGAGAGACAAGCAGAGGGAAGAGGAGTAGAAAGGAGTGAAGTGTGGAAGATGCAAAGAGAAGAGGGAGGTAGGATGAATAAGGAACAGTAGAGTGAGGGGATGACAAGATAAGGATGAAATTGGGATAAAAGGGGTGTGAGAGGGCTGCAGGGCTCATGTAACAGGACCTGTGTGATTGCATCTGCACCTTGTCTGGGTGAAGAGATGTTCCGTCAGATGCTGTCTGAATTCAGAGTACTTTCAGACATAGTGGAATGTAGGCCTATAATTTAGGTGCTAGGATGAAGTACACAAGGTCAGTGCAATAGAATTTAGTTTTTGGAATTACAGGGTGGGTTGAGATTGAGAAATACTCCTGAGATAATACGTGGAGGGTTTGATGAAGAGTGAGTGAGAGAAGATCTCAGGAGAAAGGGCTTTGTGAATTAGTGGTCCTAGTAGGAGGGTGGCTCTCAAATATACTGGGAGCCATTTAGCTTTGACGAGAGGTGGGCAGTGGTGCTCATTAATGGAGCAGTTAGTAATGAACAGTCAGATTTTATTAGAGATTATTTGCAAGGTGGGGGCATTTTTCTTTGAAGCTGCAGGTATTATGGATAGTTCTTATCCGAGTTGGGATAAGAGTATTTCTTTGCCTATGGTATGTTTGGCTGGCTTGGACAGAACAAGTGATAGCTTCTTTGCCCAGAACAGTAGTGTGTTGATCACTTTGTGCGTTTTGAAATAGGTCAAAGTTAATAGACTGGTCTAACCAAATACCAAGACATTTGAAGGATACGGTAGATTCTATACTGGCATCAACATCTTTAATACTAAAGGAATCCCTTTATGGAATTCAGATTATTTCTTTTGTGTTGCCATTGCTCATCTGAATGACATCACCAGTCATGTCTGTGGGGGGAGAAATCTGATTTCTAAAAACAATAGCCATCACATGCTACATTTTAGTCTGGTTTGGTCTCAGAATTTTTTTTTTTTATTTGTATATCCATACTTGAACAAATGATAAGCCAGACTGTAGGTTGTGTGTGGAATAAAATGAATGATCCTGCCTCAATTTAACAGCAAAAATTCAACCAAAAGTTAATTTCCTGACCAAGAACTCTTTGGAGAGCTCCAGAAGTTAAATAAATGAGCACACTGCACATTCAATGTATACAGTAGGCTTTACTTACAGTAGGGAAGATAAAAACTAACCACAACATGTAAGGAGAATACATTAAGTGTTTATTTCTAAGATACAGAAGTAAACTGACAAAATGACTTCACTTTAAAGTTTTAATAAGCAGCTGAAAGCAGCAGATTATGCTAAAAAGTACGCAGTATTACACTATGTTATTTTTCCTTCTTACAAGGTAGTTACCAATACGTCATGGAAAGGTACTAACCACCCATTAGAGCCTGGTAACAACACCTCATCACTCTTGGCCCCTGAAGACCCCCCCATATGAAAATTTAGAAACATTTTGGCAAACTTATAAGTGACTGCAGATCTCTGGCTTTCTCCTGTCTATCCCTCCTGTGTGAAACCATCACATTGGTGGCATCCAATTCTTCCTTCACCAAAGGGGATCTTATCCCTCCATATGAAAACTGCCTCTTCAGCTTTATGAACTATAATTCTGCACACAACTGGGTAAAAGAGCAGAAACAGGGCAATCATACTGTAACCAACTCTTGATTTACTTACTGAAGCCTCTTCTCCCCCCACAGACATGACGGGTGATGTCACCAGATGTGCAATGGCAACACAAGAGAAATACTCTCACCCATGTGGTGATGTATCCCTCTTTTGCCCGTCCACCTGTTGCAACACCTCATTGCAGCCCCATACCATCAGTGGGATTTTGGATTAGCTCAGCCACTAGCATGCCACATTGGGCTAACAGTTGTCATACAAAAAGACAAGCAGAGGTTGTATAGACTTCTCCCAGTGTCCTACTGGAGATGGGCACAAAATGACAAGAGACTGTCGTTGCAATCTCTTCACACAACTAATTTGGGATGGTTTCTTCTGCTGCAGCACAGTGCTCCCAACAGCATGTTAGCTGGCTTAACCCTCCCTACTCTGCTGGGGTTGCTGGCCCACATACAAAATCTAGCAAGAAAGGTTATTTGCCAGGTGGGATGGCCAGACAGCTAGCATAGCTACAGATAACGGACTTTCTAGCCACCAGAAATCTATCCCTCTGTGCTGCAGACCTCTATGATAGGCTAGTGCTACTCCACAGGTTCATGCCACATTGTGCATCTCTGCCCCTTCTATGGCAGTGATATCGCCTATTCCCACCTGCAAGTTCAGCCCAACAGCCATTTTGTACCCATCTCCAGTGGGACACTGGGTGACCTGCACACTTCAGACCATTCCCTTACCTTCCATCTAAGAGAAGCTAGCACACTTCATCATGCCTCTCTTTTCCCTCTCCCAAACCAGCTCAAGTAGGTTCTTGAGTGGTTTTATTAAACTCCGTATGCCTGGGTTAAGTCAGGGCTTTATCCCCTATGCCAACAAAGTTGTCTGCTTCTCAAAACAAGGCTTGCTGCACTAGGATAACATGGATATGGATTGGGTACAAGACCCTTTACACCTGGGGTCAATGACACAGTGCAAACTAAGAACATAAATGTAGAAATAAAGTCCTCGACCCTGGATGAAGTAACCAGCAATAATAAAGAAGAAGCAATAAGTAAAATAAAACTCGCCGGATACACATGGCACGTAACTCTTTATTTAGAAAAAAATGTGAGCACTTTCTCAGAGTCCTCTCTGCTTCATCAGACAAAGTATAGCAGTTAAAATTTCATTTAAATAGTGATGCATCATGGTGTCAACCAATCAATTCCATGTTGAACATAAATGCACCAATAAACTGGTACAGCAGTGATCATTCTGACAGGACAGGTAAACAAGTGAGCTACTGAGACAAATACGCAAAGTATATTCTTAACATTTGCAACCTGGACACGAGTTAAATAGCTGTAGTGAAGCTAAACAAATGTTCAAAATACATGAATATTGAACAGTGTAAAGCATTCATTATGACAGAGCTCATGGAACTGGTACTATATTTTAGTGGTAAAAGTGACCATTTTGTAGCTATACTGGGCCAAATATGATGTCTGCCCACTCTCCCTTAAAGCAGATGCACAGATATGTCCTGTAGATTTTTTTTTTTTAATCAGAAAGTTTTCCACAGGCCAATGTTTCTAAATTAACACACTTTCCAGATCTTACTCTTAAAGACAGCATTTAGGGTACATCATTCTGAGCTGTAAAAGGGGCTAAAAACTGGATTTGCTCACTATACAAAGCTTCATCCTATTTTGTTTTATTCTTTCTTCCAAACCAAGTCATCTTCAATACTCTTCCATCTGATACTCCCGTGCTAGAAGTCTACACTTTTCAGGTGCAGATGATATCACCATATTAGTTGTGATTTTCTTGAAGCCCTCATTGAATTATGTTGGAGCTATATGAAAAAAAAATCTTCAAAGACATCAAAAGTAATAATGGCGCCTCTGATTTTAGAAGAGGACATCTTTGACAATCAATAATTTTTATGGAATGAACTGCTTTAATAATGACAAATATTACTGAGAGCCTAATTTGCTTTTATCATATTCTACATTCTACTCACTGGACTAATCTAAAGGCAACAGGTATTTGGGAGCACACATTTTCAGATAAGCATTCTAAAAGTGGTGAACTAGTTGGATGCAGTTAAATTATTAATATATAGTTGAATCCCACAAAGCAATATAGGATAATGTGGGAACAGGAGTTACCCAGCAAGGCAGTTAAAAACACAATGGGCAAGTATATTCTCTATACCTAAACTGTCCACTAGGTCCCAATAGTTTGGCATTTCCAACCAAAAAATCTAATGTAAATATTTTTATAAACCAGTCAGACAAACAATGTATCCATCCACATCATCAACCTGTAGGAGATTTACTTTGGGGTAACAGGGAGATTGGATCCACATTCGGAGACTATGCAGCCCTAGCAGAGTTCAAAGATTTACTGCAAGACTTCTGTAAAATTTGGCCAAATAAAGTCTGGTATGGATTTTCTGAAGGATATCCTGTTAGAAACTCGCATGTCTGTCATTTAATGAGGACTTGCCAGGAAAAAAACAACACAAGGCAATTTGAAATGGTAACTGTTGTAACTGCTATGTACTGGAATTGCTGTGTCTCCCATCAATTTGGAGATTAGCATGCAATTCCAAAAAACAAATACTACACACATTGCTGATTTGTTTTTGCAAAGGGGTTAAAGTTCCTTGCATCCTCTAGTGTGGATTCGGTGCCCCAATACTCCTGCTACTAACATGTACTAATACAGACTGCTGTACCTTGGAGCAGTGTGGAAAAACTAGAGAATGCAATTTCATAATTAGTAAGTGTCCCCCCACAATCACAGCTGTAGGTCACCAGTTCCAAGGACTACAATTACAAATCTCAGAATTTCAACAGGCATTGGGTAAAAACACATCCAAGCAGGAGTTCCTCCATGATTAGTTCTAGGTTTGGAATGCCCAAGGACAAAACTCATGTGGCTTTCTGTCTGGAAGGAGCTTTTAATATACTGTTCTGACTGCCCGAGGGAGACAATGCTTGAAGATTATGTGCAGCAAGGGCCAGCTGGCTACAGCACAAACTGCAAGAGGCATTTCTGAAAAAAAAAAAAAACTACAGGCAGCTATTTCACTGGTGGGAGTAAGCTGTATCTATGTCATGTCAACACTTCAAAATAATGGTAAAAAAATTCAGCAGAAAATCCAAATGGACAGCCTGTATAGATACAGCAAACCCTTCCTTCCCTGCATAAAAGATGAACAGCTTATACAAGTCATGCATCCTTTTCAGGAAGCATCTGCACCAAATGTGCAAAGACAGTGGGAAGGAGCTTCTTCCTCTAGGTTTCAGCTGCAGAAAAAAAACACAGAAACAGACTTGGTTAAGGGACACTTCTAAGATCATCTTTGGAAGGAATTGTGGGGTGAGCCCATACTCCAAGAAGGTCTACAAACAGAGCCACAACCTTACCAATGAGGTGCAATTAGAAAAAGGAGAACAAAGATGAAATCTTTAGGATTCTAAAGTGTTAGACTCCTCCTTGGGTGACAAAATGCTATGAGCTTTGGGACCTATGCAGGACAACAGGTCAAACAAGGATAAGGACTACAGTGAGTGGCTAGGGATGGGCACTACTGTGAGTGGCTAATTGCCTTAACCACTCAAACAGGGGCTTTAGATGTCATCTAATTTCTTAGGAGTTGAAGTCAGTGTAGCTCTAGCCTGCTTTAAGAGAATCCTGAAGGACTGGGATCTCATGCGAAAGACTAACCTAAGGCTTCTCCGCCATCTTTCCCCGAAAGACTTTGTCAGGCATTAATGGCAAAGACAGAATAAGGGACTCAAAGTCAACTTAAGTAGTTCTTCCATAAGACTAAGGGCATTCTTTCACATGAAAGGCCATCTGTAGATAATAAGAAATGTGCTGGACTCATCTTTGTCAGTCTCAGACTGAGCTCTCCACTAACTGAAAAAACAAGCTCAAGTGAAGGAAAGCATGTGACTAACCATCACTAGGGGTCAGTGGACCAAGAAATGGAGATAAACTGCCTGCCAGCTAAGGGTAGCATATACCAGAGAGACGTTTGTGCCACATAACACAAGCTTCTGATCAAACTCCCTAAAGATGCACCCCTTTCTTCATGCTGTCACCAGACATTTGCTGACTATCTAGAACCCAAGACATAAGCCGTGATTGTAGGACAACTCCACGGATTCTCATAAACCAGGGCCTATTTGCCCAACTGGGTCTAGAGGCAGCCCCAAAACAGGAGTCATTAGTCCGAGTATCACCGATCCATGATCGGGCAGCTCAGACTACTCTTGGGAGTGGTGTGGCTGAGCTACAGTTCCAGCTATGAACCATGGCCCAGTTAGTGTCGAGGTCAGAGATCTGGGGTGGGGGATCTTCCAGTTCCCTTATTTTCTTCCAAGGTGTAGGATGGCTGCAGACCATCACTTGCAGGCCAAGAATGAACTCAGTACCTCCATGGTGCCACTTGAACACCAAACTTCCTAATACACTAGCCAGTCCTTTAACTGCTTGAGTGTCTGCATTTGGGCCAACCCTCCTACTGGCCCCTAGATGAAGAGCTAATGACTACCTTCTTTTTTGATCTGAAGCAGGCAGGCTGATGAGTTCTCCTTTTCTGTGGGTGGAGCTTTTAAAATTTCTCAATTGTAGCGGTTACCAGCTTACACTTCCCAAGACAGTAAAGGCAACACCGGTGTGGGACTTTGCTTGCAATCTGATGGCCATATGAAGCTGTCTGCAGAACTGTGCTTAGGTATGCAACAAGACACTGCAAGTGACAAAAATTGCTGGGCTTGGGGGAATAAATACACATGTATACAATTTGTGTTGTATTACAAAACATTGGTAGAAGTATGCAGACAGCTCTAAACCTGGAATCTTCATAACAAATTACAAACGACTGATGGAAAAGATATGCCCCCAATCAGGGACCCACTGAGGATTACTCAAGCTGCCTGATGTAGTCCATATACACAAGCTTTGTTATTGTGACTAAAGAGTACAAGGGACAAGTTAAAAGGACACCAGTGGGGATTCTATTCTTAAATGCTCAACTTCTCTGTCTTTTTCTCCCTATTTACTGTCCTTGCTATGAATAAACAATACAGCATATAAAATATTTTAAACTCACTGTTTCCACTAGAACAGTAGCTTACTGTACTGCGTTGGTTTCACTTTCAAAAAAACTTTTGTCCCGCC
Source organism: Protopterus annectens (assembly GCF_019279795.1). NCBI lineage: Eukaryota > Metazoa > Chordata > Ceratodontiformes > Protopteridae > Protopterus > Protopterus annectens. Next base: position 211,583,242 of record NC_056727.1, on the reverse strand, counting down.
CTGGAAAAGTCTCCAATTCACATATGTCATCCTTCCACTACCCATACAGAAAGTAAAGGCTAGAACAAGGAAACAGTACATGAGTCACGTCTTCTGCTGTGACCCGTCAATCACAGTAGGTAACAGCTCAAATTACCCTTAGTGCTTTGACAGCTAGGGAAGTTAGGTGTGAAGGGGGATTGCAGATGAGTCAAAGTAGTACAAACTCAGGCTTCACAAAAGCTTGCAGTTTAGCCATTCTAAAAAGAACCAGCAGTAAAAAACAATTTGAAAGCCTGTTCTGTGGCATTTGCACTATGTTTTAAGTAGTCATTGAACTGCATGAAATGTTACTTAAAACTGAGTGAAAGACAGCAGTGCATGCATGAAAAATCAGTGCAGTGACAGATGATTTAGGAAGAAAGAGGCCTGTGTGATTTTTTTTTTTTTTTTTACAGACAAGCACTGAATTATGGGATACCTAGAGGCAGACTAATCAGAATTGCTTCAAGATGCCAGACCTCATGTGGTCAGACTCAGAAATTCCGTATAAAAATATTTAAAAAACTGTAAATAGTCCCAGAGTAGTGTTAAAATGTAGGATTCAAAAAACAAACATGCACACACACCCACCCCTTCAAGGAAGACTATTGTCTGTAAGGGAGACTATGTACATACGGACGTCAGCGAAGATCGAACTGGCAGCAAGAAAGTCTGAGGATCTTATGCTCATACGTCAACTTAGATATTCCTACGCCTACAGGCTGAGGTCACATGACAAATATTTGGTGCTTCATTTTTTTGGTTTGGTATGTCGGATGGACGTCAGGTTACCTCAGGCAGGATAACCAAACAGTACTGGCAAACTGCAACAGTGATACAATGAAGGACATTACTGATGTTTGCGGGTCTATATTAGATCACCGAATGCTTAAAAAAGCGAACAGGGATTGATCGACCCTATGTAAGTGAAAGCTTACAATTTCGAACCGTCAGAACAGCGATTTTTTTCCCTAGGGAAAAAAATTGCTGTTCCAACAAAAAAAAATAAATAAAACACTTGAAACATTACATTAAGTGGGGGGCTTCACCCCCACCCCCCTACTTAAATATACCAACTTCGAGACCGCACAACAGTGCCGAAAACGGCAAAGTAACGAAGCGTCCAAGCAAATTTTTTCCCAGGGAAAGAATTTGCCAAAGCCGCTTCGATATTTTGCAGTTTCAGGCTTTTGAGTTCGACCAAGACGCATTCGAAAGAATGCATCTTCGGTCTTCTAATAGGGAACCATGTTTGCAAGGAAGACACAGATTCAGATGTGGTGCGCTCAAAGAAGTGCGGGTTTCTATCAAGTCATTCAGCCTTCATTTTCTGGTTTTTATTCCTTTCAAATAGTGCAGCTTGACTGTTCGTTAATACCTTAAACAACCTGCTCAGCTAATGATGTACATAAACGTAGCTACACAACATGTTATTATACAGTGAGCTAGAAATGCTTTAAAAATCTGTTTTAAACCCATGGATACAAGTCCATGTCCAGATAAATTGGAGTTACAGATAGACTGTCAGACATATCAGATTATAAGTATGCCAAGATAATACCGAACACAATCCATAGCATCAGCAAAAGATAGCACAAGGCTAAAAGGCAAAGATAACAATATCAAGAGTATTTCATAGAGGTCAGGTTGTAGTTCACTACACTGTATTACTTGTTGAAATTAAAGCTGAAGGTCGATACCTTTGTGAAAGAACTGCCCAGTTTCACTAGAGGAACAGTTGGAAACTCTCTCTTCTCACTCATTGTTAATGACCCAGCACTAAGACTGTATAGATTAGACATAACAAGCAACAGGTCAGATGAGGTCTTCACAGGCAGGAAACGGCTACGAGGTACGTTAATTCCCAATGAATTGTCAAAGCATTTGACAGCAGCTCCCACTGCAGTTTCGAGCTGAATTACATTTAATCCTCCATCCAGAGTCTAGAAAAACAGAATAAATATAATTATGTGAAGGTAATTCAACTTTTTTTATCCAGATATACAAGATAATTTCTGAAATGCACTGTAAGTAAAATGCACAAAATAAGCTCACTAAACAATGAATGTGAGGCATGACTCTACTAACCTGTTTACATTTACAAGTCACAAAAGAAACTAGTAAATTTACAAGACACTAAATCTAGGAGGCAAAGTCCAGGCATATGGGCTTTCATACCTTGCTAAGAGTGCAACTGCAGCGACGTTTCACCAGTATACTTGAAATCCTCCTATTCTCAACCTTCAAACACTTGCATGCATTGTTTTTATGCTGATCTAGTATTGTCAACCAGGCAAACAACAACCTAACTAAAAAAGAAGTTATGTACTCACCATAACGTTCCATGTGAGTTGTTCCATCTTGCCTTCATTCATCACTGATGGGTTCGGAGCCGATCCTCGGCTCCGACACGGCCGACTAGCAAGCTCAAAGTTCTCCAGTAGCTCAGGACTCCACCCCTTAACCCATAATGCACTGCTGGAATTACCTCAGATCTTGTTTGCTGCATACCATACAATAGTACAATAATTATTCTGCCTATGAATGAATACATTGAAAAACCAGGATGAAGACAGCCTCCAGGTCAACTGCCAGCCAGGAGGGAGGGACGTGAGAATGAAGGCGAGATGGAACAACTCACATGGAACGTTATGGTGAGTACATAACTTCTTTATGTGAAGTTGTTCAATCTCGCCATTCATTCATCACTGATGGGTAGCATCCCTAGCACCCTGATCTTGGGTGGCTCACGGAAGTACACTCTTCAGAACCATAGAACCAAATAAAGCCCTGTCCCTGGAGGCCTTATCCACTTTGTAATGAGTCATAAAAATGTGAGGTTTAGACCATGTGGCTGCTTGCACAGATGCTATCCAAAGGCAATTTGGCCTGAAAGGCTGACTAGGTAGAAACTGCTCTGGTTGAATGAGCCTTTACTTTACTAGACAAGGGCATATTATGACAAGCATATGTATAGGTGATACAATCCGACAGCCACTTAGACAGGGTTGTTTTAGCAACTGGTTTACCTTTCCTGGTCTCAGAAAAAGACGCAAAGAACAGATCTGATTTCCTAATGTCTTTTGTTCTGTCCAAATAAAATCTAAGGTGTCTATGAACATTGAGTTTATGCAACATATATTCCAGTTTAAGCAAAGCAAAATATAATTCCAACAGTAACCAGGTACCTCTGCAAAAACACAAAACAAATCCAAAGAATAAAAGCAGGCAGAGACAAGGCTCCAGTTTCTTCAGCTGATTTATTACAAGACACACAAGCGCTTTCACCACAAGGCTTCTTCAGGTGTATAAAAAGCAGCACTCAACACACCCATTCTTATACTAAGCATTAGCTAGTCACATGATTAAAAAGAGAAAACTCTTAAAGGCACAAAGAACAATTGTATTCAGCCCACAGTAAAATGCATAGTAAAATATACAAAAACTTCATTATAAAAACCACATTTCATAAAAGCAATATTACAAAAAATACATATTACAAATACACGTAAACCACATAAATGTAACAAATTCTACCTACGTAATGGTCTATTTTTCAGGATGGGTCTCAATGGTACATGGTCATTAAGACCATGTCCTGTGTTAGCTCAATCGCACAATCCATTTAGCCTCCAGGTTCTCAGTTTCAACTCTGGTGTCACACCCCTCAAGTTCTCATAACATTTACCTAATACCACATGTGTTGATCATTCGTTTCTTTAATGTGTTTTGCTAAAGCATTGAACACACTACCCTTCTTAATATGGTATAGGTGTTCCCTGATCCTATCCCTTAATAGTCTATCGGTCTTTCCCACATAGAATTTACTGCATACTTTGCGAGTAGCAAGGTAAACCACATGTGAAGTATCACACCTTGCACTGGTTCTTAGTGTACAAGTTACACCAGTATCTGGATGCAGAAACTCCATATCTTGATTTATAAATTTACAGAGCTGGCACCTATTGCACGGTTTAGTCCCTGGTGTATCCTCAGTCCTAATTTGATCTCTGGGATTGCAAAGTCGTCGCCTTAGCGACTTCTTGTTTTTAAAAGTAAACTGTGGATGTGTTCCTATCAGGTTGCTAACTTGTTTATCAGATGTCAAGATATTCCAATGCTTGCCTATGATGTCTGTACAGTATCTTATATTTCTAGAATAGCTAAAACACATTTTAAGTGTTTGTGAGATTTGTTTCTGTTGACCCCCGTTGCATAAATCACTCTCTACCTGTTCCTTGATTAAACGGTCAGACTATATCTTGAAGGACACTGAACATTTTGTGAGAGACTTATACAGATTTGCATGTGAAAGAGAGCAACAAGCCTGTAAACAACAAATGTTGGCTCCAAGGGATCCACAATCATCAGGTCAGCCTCCTCTGGCTCTGAAGGTCTGGTATGGCTCAGAGGAGAAGCAGACAATTCAAAGGTAGCGGTCTTTGGCTCCGACGGTTGTGTCTGAGCAGACAGCAATTTAACTAGGCCTGGTGTTTTTAAGAGTTTCTGAACCAGCCGGTCCATATCCAGATCAGATAGGCTGACATAGGACCTGGAAGAGTGGACAGACGGAGCCGACTGGATCAATATGGATGGAGGTTTTTCGGAAACCGGTTCCAAAGCCATGTCCCGGTTCTGAAAGGAGCAGACTGTCTGCTCCGAAGGCAGTGGAGCCAAAGTCACCACACACTCTGACCTTTTCCCTTTTTTGGATCTAGAAGCAGTGGAAGGCTTAGAAGATTTAGATGATTTACTGGCTCCATCCTGGTCAGACAATGCCTCAGAAAAGGGGTGTTTGATGATACCCCTATCAATTTCCTCTTCCTTTCTGCTAACACTCTTGTGGAAAAGAAGTGACATATACTGCAAGACTCTTGCAGATAAACCTCACCCAAGCAGTAAACACACTGCACATGGGCATCTGTGACTGAAATTTTCTGTCCGCAGTCTGGGCAATTTTTAAACCCAGACTTTGGATGTTTGTCTTTTTCTTCAGACATTACACAACTCAATCACACTATTTAACTATGTGCTGTTTTCAACTATGTAACTCACACAAACACACACGCAGCCCAAAAGGGGCACTGACAACTAAATAATTATAAACAGTAATAAGAGATCGAAAAACAATAGCCCCAAAAGGGAACACTGACTAATCACTAAAGAAGGGATCCTAAGGCTAAAGGGCCGAAGGCAAGATAGATAATACTGAGGGAAGGGGTATAAACACAGAAAAACTACTATCTACTAGCTAAGTACATCTGCTATTAAGAATAGAACAAGGATATATAAAAAATAATGAAAAAAAAATATATAACTTGCTGAAAGTTGAAAAACTCCCAAGAAAGTCTCGAGCCAAGCTGGAAACCAAGAGATCCGTGCCACGGCAAACTAGATCTGAGGAAATTCCAGCAGTGCATTATGGGATAAGGGGTGGAGTCTCGAGCTACTGGAGAACTTTGAGCTCGTTAGTCAGCCGTGTCGGAGCAGAGGATCGGCTCCGAACCCATCAGTGATGAATGAACAGCGAGACAACTTCACATCTATAAATTACACATCTGTACTTCACTCAATGTTGACACTACATATGAGATTAGTTTCATTGCTTTGCAACCACTGAATAATGGGATAGGCTTCAGCTCCCCTGCAGGCCTGAAATGGGTCAAGCCTCTGAGAACAACAGGGTCTACATTAGAAGAACGAAACGACAAAAGAGTGAACTGTCTTTCATCAACACATAAAACCCGAAGTCTGAAATCAACGAAGTTAAGGAACAGAGATTTTTTCCCCCCAGGGGAAAAATAAAATTGCTGTTCCAAAAAAATGTTTTTTATGAAGACAAAAAGTGGGGGGCTTTGCACCCCACACACCCCTACGTAAATATACCAACTCCGAGATCGCACCACAGTGGAGAAAATAACAAAGTCCCAAGAAAAGCCTGACAATGTTTTCTCTGGGGGGGGGGGGGGGGTCGCTGTTCCGTAACTTCGCTGTTTTCAGAAGGGGTTTTCCGTTTCAATGAAACAGCATTCGCTCTTTCGTCACCTCCTTCTTCTTCTAATACAAACCTGAGAACAACCAGGAGGAGTGGGTTTGTCCAAAACACTTTTCAGTCACGTCCCAGGCCAAAGGAATAAAAATGTCAGTCGGTCTGTCGATGTAACAGATCATGAAAATAACTTGCTTGATCATAAAAGAGCAAAAAATCCAACTGCTTCAGACTGTTTACTCTTTGGGGACTGCTTTACCCAATGCTGTGCAACCACTGAGGTGGTATACATTTTGTAGGTGTGAGGCTGAAGGGGAAATTGCCCCTCTAAAAAAAAAATTTGTTTCAGTTTGTCCCATTTGCTTCAATGTTGCACGAAGTTTTCAAAGTTGTGAAAAGTAAAGTTGTGTACACTTACCATAAATGCAGATGTTCGAGTGCATTCACTGTTGCAGTCATCACATTTGGGTTATCTGCTTGCAGTAGCCCCCAGTCGGCCTGATTAACAAAGTCTTGGGTCCTGCGTTGGTTGCTGTCCCTTCTTCCATGATGTCAGGTCGTCAGGGGTATAAAACATGCAGCCGAAGCCATTACATCAGTTTTTCTTGCTCCAGATGTCAGGTGCCCCCGAATGGGAAGCAATTAAATCTATAAATATACAAGGTTATACCTCCAACAAAAAAGCAAATACACCAAAAAGCTTTTGAGCATAGTAAAGGAGGGTAGAGGCATAGCCAAAAGTAAGGGGGCTGGAGGGAGGGTAACCAGGACTGCAACAGTGAATACACTCGAACATCTACATTTATGGTAAGTGTACACAACTGTACTATGTTCTTCGTGTTTCACTGTTGCAGTCATCACATTTGGGTAGATTCCCAAAGCTAAGGATGGGAGGAGGAATTTAGATAGCATTAGGACCAGCTATAAAGCCCTGCAGGACTGCAGTGGCAAAGCCAGCTCTGGATTTAGAGAAAATTGGCAGATGGTAATGCTTGATGAAATTATGTACAGAACTCCAGGTAGCAGCTTCTAGGATGTCCCTGGTAGGGACGCCTCTGAGAAAGGCTGTAGAGGTAGATGCAGCCCTGGTTGACTGGGGACTGATCCCCTGTGTGATAGGTTTTCCACAGTGCTTGTAGAAGAAATAAATGCAATGGCCTATCCATTTGGAAATAGTTTGCTTTGAAATAGCTTTCCCCTCTGCCCCTGCAGTAAATGCCACCAGCAGTTCAGATTTCCTTTGAGGTTTAGTCCTGTCCAAGTAGAATCTAAGTTGTCTCTGCACATCTAAGGAGTGCAGTATCCGTTCCCCTTTGTTCTGTGGATTAGGAAAGAAGGTTGGCAAATTAATGGACTGATTAAGGGCCACACAGGACACCACCTTGGGCATGAAAGAAGGATTGGTCCTGAGGGACACCCTGTCCGCATGAAAGATGATGAAAGCCTCCACTGCCATAAGGGCCTGTAATTCAGATAACTTCTTGCTGAAGTGATTGCTAAAAGGAAAGCTGTTTTCCAAGAAAGGAATTTTAAGTCTGCAGTAGCAGCTGGCTCGAAAGGAGGAAGAGTGAGCTTTTCCAATACAAAGTTAAGGTCCCAAGAAGGAGTTGCAGCTTTCCTAGGTGGTCGTAAATTTTTGGCTCCTCTAAGGAACTGCTTGAGCAGTGGATGAGAGAAGATGGGAGGTTCTGTGTTATAATGAGCTGAAATGGCTGAGGCGTGAATTTTGATGGAGGAGAAAGACAGGCCCTTGTGAAGCATCTCAGTTAAGTATTGTAAAATCTGAGGTAAATTGGGCACTGCTGTGCTCATCCCATGAGATTGGTTCCAGGCACAGAATCTTTTCCATTCTTCAGCATAAGATTTTCTAGTACTAGGCCTCCTCCCTTCTAAAATGATATCCATCACTGGTTTACTGAGGGATGGTAAAGGAGAGATTAGGTAATTAGCCAGACTGCTAGGTTCAGTGTTTGAAGCTGAGGGTGAAGAATCGGGTTCTCCTGCTGAGACAAATAGGGTAGGAGTCTGAGGCAGGTGCCATGGGGCCAACAGTGGCACACTGCGCAAGAGGGGGTACACCAGTGTTGGAGTGGCCAGTCTGGTGCAATCAAAATCGTCCTTGGTTTGTCTTGTTTGATCTTTAGTTGTACTTTGGAGAGCAGAGGCAGAGGAGGGAAGGCATAAACTGATAGGTTTTTCCAGGTGAAGAACAGGGCATCCACTTTCCAAGCTTGTTTGTGGGGAGTCCTTGTGCAAAATGTGTCCAATTGATAGTTCTGGGGGGAGGCAAACAGGTCTATATCTGGGCTCCCCCATTTGCTTGTCAACAAGTTGAAAATCTTTAGTTCCAGTTTCCATTCATGAGGGTCGTAAGGTTTCTGCTTAGTTCGTCTGCTATTGTATTTAGTTTTCCTGGAAGGAACTGAGCTTGTAGATACACTTGGTAGCTCAGGGCTGTGTTCCACAATGCCATGGCTAGTCTGCAGAGGGGGTAAGAATGTGTACCCCCCCCCCCGCGCTTGTTTATGTACCACATAACAGTGGTGCTGTCGTCTTTACCATTAATTGTCCTGGAAGAATGTGGTCCTTGAAGGCTGTCAGAGCATTCTGTACAACTAACATTTCTTTTTGATTGATATGCAGGTGCATTTGACTTGGGTTCCATTTGCCCTGAATGCACTTCTCTGCCAGGTGAGCCCCCCATGCATAGTCTGATGCATCTGTTGTTAAGGTTTGGGCGGCAGGGGGTAGTGTGAATGGTAGTCCCTTGTTTTGGTGGCAAGCCTCTGCCCACCAAAGGAACTCTAGGCATAGGCAAGGTATGATAGGAATCATTGCTTTTAGATCCTGAGAATGTTGACACCATAGGCTTTTTAGATACCATTGTAGTTTCCTCATATGCAGTCTTGCATATGGAATTAGAAGAATGCAGGAGGCCATGAACCCCAAGGCTTGCAGTATTTGCCTTGTAGATAGCAGGGTTTTTGTGGCCACTTGTTTGGAGTAGGTTGTCAAATGAATTTGTTTCTCTGGTGTGAGGAAAGCCATCTGGGAAGTTGTATTCAAGTTTGCTCCCAGGAATATAATTTGTTGACAGGGTACCAGGTGTGATTTCTTTTCATTTATGGTGTACCTCAGACAAGTTAGCACCCTTTGTACAAAGGCCAGATGGTTCAAAAGTATGTCCTGGCTTTCTGCTTGAATTAGACAATCATCCAGGTATGGGTATATTTGAATATTTCTTTGGCTGCAAAATGCAATGACTGGAGCTAGGCACTTTGTGAATACCCTGGGCGCAGAGTCCTCAGCATCAGAATCCTCATAGGTAGACAAGTGTAAATCCTGGTCATTGGAGGAAACAGAAAATTCAGAATCCTGGTCAGAAGTATCATAAGCAAACTCAGTCCTAGGTCTCTTAGAGGGGGAAGGCTGGCTTCCCCTGATTAAAACTAATAAGGTCTTCAGCCATTCTTATAATTTGTTTTTTTAGGCATAGAAGCCTGACCATGCGGTCTGGGCGTCAGTTTTCTAGGCATGGTTCGAATTTTAAGCCTTAAAGAAGAAGATGGCGCCGGTTTAATACGCAATTCAGTAGGCCTGAATACACCTTCAGAAACCGGTGTCTGCACAGTGGCTCCGGACCCATCCAAGGTACAGACATCCACAGGTTCCACAGTTGAAGCATCTAGTGGCATACTGGACTCCAAATGGGACTCAGTAGAGGCCTGCGAATCTGAAGTAGTGGGTATCACTCTCTGTGAAAGCGCCTCACTGAGTACCGGTGAACTGGTGACTGGCTTAGTAGAAGTGTTGTTGGCAGCTTTGGACCTAGGCAGCCTGTCGCTGTCTTTATCTTTGCGTTTTTTCAGAATGTCGGTAGTCGGATGGCTTGCCGAAGACATATCAGGATAATTGAACCGAGCACCAAAATATTTAGCAGTGAAAATATACAGACGACAGATAGTTTGTGGTTTAAATAAGGCACAAAACCGACAGCGAGGTACGTCGTGGTCAGGGCCTAGGCAAGGAATACAGTATGAATTAAAATCTTTATGAGGTATTTGCTTTCCACAAGTAATGCAATTATTTGCTTTTACTGACATCGGTTTAGAGCAAGAAAAAGTTTCCCCAACGGGGTACTTAGCTTTTAGTTGAAGACTTTGGTTTTGAAACTCGAAAACGAAAATTTCAGAAGTCAGCCGACCGGCACTTGCGAACTGCTTCTGCTTCGGGCACCGCACTGCAAGAAAGACTGATGTAATGGCATCAGCTGCATGTTTTATACCCCTAACTACCTGACATCACGGAAGAAGGGACAGCAACCGACACAGGACCCAAGACTGTTAATCAGGCCGACTGAGGGCTACTGCAAGCAGATAACCAAAATGTGATGACTGCAACAGTGAAACACGAAGAACATCTGTGCATTTGTAAACTTAAGTATTTGTGCTCAGAAATTTCACAACAGAAACACTCCGTTTCACACACATGCACACAAAGCTTCACTGCAAGTATATTTTAAATCATAATAGTCATAAGGGCAGTGATAATGTTGCATAAATAAAATACATAGGTGTTTACTAGGCTAATAACCGCAAGGGCCTTTTTAAGCCTAGCCATGCATCCCAATTCTCTGACAAGTTTTGATACCCTTGATAATTTTAAGTATGGGCCTGGGAGATGAACCATTTGCAGGTTACCTGTTTGCATTAGAGACAGAGGTGTCAAACCAGGGATGAATTTCCGGTTTCCTATCCAACTGTGCAAGTTGCACTTGAATTGGGTTAGGGAGCAACTCTCACCATATATAGATGGGGAGCCTGTTTCATAGACTCTCTAGCAGGTACTATTTATATCACTGGCAAGGTTTAAGTCTTTAGAACAGATAATTCTGGTGCTGTTTGTTTTGTGGATATGCAGGAGGTCCATCAGAGTGAGGTCTAACAATGCCCTGGATGCCAGACACAGATCTCCCCTCAAAAGCCTGTCGGAAACAGAATATAGGGGGATAGGGCCTTGAGGTGGTCTGCATAGGGCATATTACTTATGCTCTGTATTCTTATAGTGAGGAACCTCTGTGGACGTTCAAGTTGTTTGATATGCCTGGTTAGGTACATACCAAAGGGGGCACTGCACTCAATGACAGGTCTGATGAATGCTGAATACAGTGGAACAATGACTTCCTTGGACTTAGATGCCATACCTAAGTTGTGCAACACAGGATTATTTCCTCAGCACTGTAGACACGTGATGATCAAATACTAGATTGCTGTGTGTGTGTGTGTCCCTAAGTCCCTGACTACTGGGGTCAGCTCTAAAGGGTGTGTTGTCAATATGATAGGAACCAGGGATGGATGACTTCCCAAAGGATAGTATTATGCATTTCTTGGCATTTAATTTTAGTCCATGGCTTTGACACCAATTGTTTGCTCTGAAAAGGAGGAAAAAAATTTCTGTAGCAAGGTTTAAATGCAAGAAATCTGTATACCAATCTTGTTTATATTTAGATTATCACCTGCAAACACTAGTGTTGAAGAAAGAAATGTTGCCCTGTCACAAAGATGGCAGTCACCAGGACAGTGCATCAAAATGCAATGAACGACTTTAAAAGCAACACTGCCACAAGCCTCTTTTTCCTTAAATGGATGCTATTATGTATGGGCAGCTAAACTCAAATGTTTTCGATTTTTTTCCTTTTATTGCCATTTGTTGCCACCAATAACTGAACCCTTAATCACCTGGGTCACAGTAAGAGGTTCTTCCTTCTGTATCATGCAGCCAGGCTGGTATTACAAAGAACTATAAATCAAGCTCTGTTTACAACAATTTGGTTGTCTTGAAATGTCAAGCAGTGAACCTTTTGAGCTTTGCTGAATGAATACTTGATATGCAGTTTGCAGACTCATCTGGTTGTGACAGGAGACCTGACCTCTATATAGCACACACAGTTTTGAATTGTTTAAGCAAGGATTGAACTCCTTTTTCTTTTCTTAGCAGGTATATTTAGGGCGTGTATTATCTAGTGCCAAATTTGACTTGCATTTGATACATCTTGTAATTTACAATGGTCTGTAGTTTAGGTGGAGTTCTGGTTTGTTGAGATGTATACCTGGAATTAATTCAAAAGTGGTGGAGCTATTTTTGAAAAAGGCCTTTTTGTGGCAGAAACTGAGAGATCTGTGAGGAAAATACAGAAAGGGGATTACTCATGACAAATGGCAAGTGCCAGACTAAACATAATTAATTATGCAGGATAAGGTAAAGGAAAATTTGGATGAAATTCCATCAGAATAGAAGGGCAAAGGAAGGAATGAGTCTTTGCCTCCAGCAGAAGTAATTGGTGGAGTAGACTATTCAATTACCTCAAAGGTATATCAGTTTCTAGAAAACAATCAAGTGAAAGTCCTAATGTATGTGCTATATGTCACTGGTACAACCAAAGACCAAGACAGAAACCAGACAAGCAACAGACCCATTCATTCATCATTATCCACTACAGGTGAGCTGCAGCCTGTCTTTGCATACAATAGGTACAAGGGCAAGTGCCAGGGGATCTTTAATATCCAGCTGTGATATCACAAAATCAAGCTCAGATGGGGCCTGTTATTCATCTTAAGGACAGCATCCAAAGAGTGCCACAATCCCTTTATTTTCTATAAGTGTTAGTAATGGAACTTCAATCTGAGAATCTGCTGTGGTGATAGAACCCACAGATTTTTCCATACCAAGACAAGCCTGGTACCAGGGAGCCTAGCAACACTGCTGAAGATGAGCTCTCAGAACAAAACTTAAGACGATGTAAAGGTCAGAAAATATATTCTGCTCACGCAACATGAGCCAAAGGATAAAAACAAAGTTGGATATATGAAGCAGCTCTGCTTAAATACAATGCCTATGTTAAACATCAAATAGTATGGCAGGAAATATCTGGATAATGTTTTACCCTGAAGCACTGACTCAGATGTAGACAAACTCAGTCACAGAGAGAGGGAGAGAAAAAAAAGATACTATTACCTTCCATTGTCTTATGAACTTAATTATGGTAAGCAGTAGAAGATATACCAAAGCAAATGTCTTCCTTATACAAGTAACCTGTCCGCATGAACAGGCAGATACAATAAGTAACTAACCATGTCACATATATAGAAATGTTTTCTTGGGTAGGTGCATTAAAGCATCCTTCTGTGAATGGACAAACTAAACATCCACTGTGCAAAGGGACCTTCTAACCAAGCCACTCTAAACAATGCACATGTTATGCATCAATTAGTATGGCAGAAAAATCAAGGGATAAATATTCTAGCCTTAATTTCTATTTTATATCTATAGTCAAAAACACACAGATGAGGATTTGAAGATTAAAAGCAGGTATATCAAGCTGGGTACAGCAAAAAAATCAACATACAGCTGGCAATGCAACTGCTTACTGGGGCAAAGCCAAGCCTTGCCATGTACACCTGAACTGCAACAGTTATAAAATTATTCTGAACAAGTAACACTGACAGTACAGTTTTTATCCAATGGCAAGCAGTAAACATCACCAGAACTGTATAATTTATGATTCAGAAAACAGTGCAGCTTGGAACACTGCATACAAGAAAACACAAGGCAGGCAATACTAAAAGACTGACAAAAAGTTCTGCTGTCATACAGATCCACAATAAAACACACCAAAATTAAACAGGGAACTTAAAAAAAAAAAAAAAAAAAAAAAAAAAAAAAAAAAAAAAAAAAATCAGAGTAAAAAAAAAGGTCAACTTCTACTAATTGGAAAAGGTATATTCTTGTGTGCCCTTCAGTTCAGAATTAAATTTATAAATCCGAAGAAGCAGTATGTCTTACACATTCCCAAAAACTCAAAGGGCACCCTTGTTATTAAATGCAAAAAGCACAGGGCTGCCAGCTGTCAGGTATTTTCTGACAGTTAGGAATTCATGTCTATGTCAGAAAATTCAGTTTTCTTGAGTACTTATCCAGTACTCAATCATTCTGAATGTCAGCATATATTTCTGACAGTTTCTCAAATTATATACTGCTTAACATGGAGCTCAAGTATAAGCTAAGCTTTTTTTGTCAGAAAAGTCTCAGCTTCATTTAACAGAAATCTGGAAGTTGCAAAATGTGGCTGTTTGAAAATTAGTATAATGAACCAAGTCTTCTGCATGTATACACTTCAGTGAAAACACAAAAAATGTAAAATCTGAGCATTTTAATAATAGCAAAGTAATGGTTTTGTCCTTCATATGTTTTTGGCATCTCCTATAAATCCACCCATCACTGCCAGGTTGATCACATACAGATTAAGTACTGGTAAAATAAACCAGACTGACAACTAATTTTAAGGCAGCAGAAATGTACTTAGAAAAAATTGGGGAGTCGTTTTTGGAGATTTAAATGATGGTGTGTGAAAAGCTATAAATGATCGTAATAAAACAGATACCGGTCTATGATCAGTCAAATGAGTGTTCAAACCAACCCATGATGTATTGGCAGAAATGGCAAATGAACAGATGGAAATGGAGAAAAGGCAGCAAGACAGTAAAAGGAAATAAATCTCCTAAACAAGAAACTAAAGACACGCAATACATTTGTCCAACAAAACTATGAAATGCTAATAAATGTAAGGGACAACGGGAACATTTTTAATTATATTAGGAAAGGAAGACTTCAGGGTGTTAAAGCTTACTTTTCAGAACACCAAGTACATTTCAAAGATATCACAGCAAACCTCCTCCTGGACAGTTCTGTATCGTCATTTGGCAGTGCAAACAATTTTAAAAGAAAGACAGTAGGTATCTCAAAGTTAGATCAAAATCACATTAAGTAAATTACATTTTCCAAAAGGTTTTAGAATGGATGGGGTTACAAAAAGTATCCTGTTGCAGCATTGCAGATATATCCACAGACTGGAATGTAGCAACAGCAAGACCTAAACTCAAAGGGACTGATCTGCAAGGTTCATATCAAACAGTAAGATTATGGGATGTCTAGCTGAAGGTTCAAAAGATAGATTCAAAAGACAATCATAAGGCCTTCTTCAGCTATGTTAGAAACCTGGGTGGAAACTCCCAGATATGCTCAGAATTAGTCCAAAATGATACAAAAATCACTGAACCCACAGACATTGCCAACATACTGGCAGACAGGTTCAGAGCAAACTTCACCCCCCTCCCCCCCCCCCAAAAGGAGAGATAACTATCCCAGCGGAGTGTAGCCTCCCAGACATCTCAAATGCGCAGGTGAAAGCTGCTATCTCTAAAGCTAAAAACACAGCATCAATGGGACCGGATGGTGTCCCCGGCTGTGTGCTACATGAACTCAATGAGGAACTAAACCCGCACATAAGGCAGCTGTTTAATCTTAGCCTTACCACAG
Organism: Protopterus annectens; assembly: GCF_019279795.1. NCBI lineage: Eukaryota > Metazoa > Chordata > Ceratodontiformes > Protopteridae > Protopterus > Protopterus annectens. The sequence goes on along the minus strand of NC_056727.1, from coordinate 211,567,857 downwards.
GATATGTGCCCAAGGAGTGGCGTACGGCAACTGTGGTCCCACTCCACAAAGGCAGTGCCTCTACGGTCCCTGGTAATTACCGCCCCATAAGCTTAATAAGCCTGGTCTGCAAAGCTATGGAGAGGATCATAATGGAACTCATAAACAAAGACATAGGGGACTTGCAGACATTGGACCCGACCCAGTTTGGCTTTGTCAAGGGCAGATCATGCCTTTTGAACTTGGTCGACTTCTTCAAAACAGTCACCAAGGCCATTGATGAGGGAAAGGCAGTCCATACAGCCTACCTTGACCTTGCAAAAGCTTTCGACACAATACCCCACTCGGGTATTATAGAGAAACTTACCAGCTTAAATGTAAACCCATATGTCACAAGATGGGTTGCAAACTGGCTAAAGGACAGAACCCACAGGGTTAGAGTAGCTGGCGCCATGTCAGACTCCAAGCCGGTCACAAGTGGTGTCCCACAGGGCTCAGTCCTTGGCCCCCTGTTGTTCGGCATCTACTTCTCAGAAGTACAGGCAAACATAGGAGGACTATGGCTGACAAAGTTTGCAGACGACTGCAAACTGGGCGCCATAGTGGAAAGTACATCGGACACAGATATCCCTCAGAGGGGTCTCACGGAAACTGATAGCTGGTGCCAGAGCCATGGCCTGAAGTTAAATGCCAAAAAATGTATAGTCATACCCTTTGGGAAAAACAAGGTAACCCCAAGCTACCATATAGGTGGCAATCCTCTAAGCACAGAAGAGGTTATCAGGGACCTGGGGACCCAGGTTGACAGTGGCCTTTCTTTTGACACTCACATTGCCAAAGTGGTTAGAAAGACCTTCTACATTGCCCACCTGATCATGAAGGGATTCACATCCAGATCAAGTGAGGTCATTGTTCCCCTGTACTCTTCACTTATCAGACCAATGATAGAGTACAATGCCCCATTCGGGATGTATCTCACCCGACACCTGCAGCAATTGGAGACACCCCAAAAGTTCCTCACCAAAAGGATAAAGGGACTCCAAAATCTGTCATATGCTGCCAGACTGAAGAAACTCCAGCTCTATTCAGTCGCATACCGTCTGCTCAGAGGTGACCTGTGCCTGACATACAAGGCCATATCCAACCCGGAATTAATGGACATGCTCCACCTCAAAAAATCCAAATCTTCCAGATCCACTAGAGCAAGCGACTTAAACCTTAGCACGGATATAAATAGGACATGCTGGAGGGATAGATTTGCCACCCAGAGACTCCCTATGTTGTGGAATAGAATCCCGGTCCATGTGAGGCAGAGCATCTCACTGGCTCTGTTCAAGAGAAATCTTGACCGGTGGATGGGAGATCGTAGGTTTACCCCGGGAATCATCTCTGTGTCACTGCTGGACAGAGGCACAACAAACTAATGGGCACAGTATTTTTTAACATAAGGGGTGGCGTAAGCCACAAAACTCTGGGCTAGGCTTATAAATGCCTTAGGGCAGATAGCCTAGTATAAACCTATGAACCTATAAGGAGCTATTCAGTGAGGTTGATAGACTTATCAGGAAGTGTATGCAGTAGATCACTTCATCACAACTTTTAACCAGCTTTTTTTTTTTTTTTTTTTATATATATAAAAACTGCAGCAACACAGAACAGGATGAGGTTGACACCAGTTATACAGGTTTATCAATAACATTTAATAGGTTACACAAATGTACTCAATCAAGTTTTGGGACTTTCATCTTAGATTAACTGGACCAATCAAAGATTGGAATTTAGTTGGCTTGCAGTTCTAGTACACAGAGTAAAGTTACAGGGTATACCCAAAGCGTTTGCAAAATTTGATTTTGGGTCCTTATCTCCCTCCCGCACACCTTTACCTACTAACCTTAAGGGTCCACCAGACATTTTTTATTGCTTGTATGTGGATGACGTACAGTTAGGTAGGTAACAATTTCCAACAATGAAGACAGTCTACAAAAGTATTTCAGTAAATTGGCTAAGTGTGCAGAGTTACAACATGGTCACAAATGCAGACAAAACCAAATATATGCAGTATGGGAAACAAATATATCACTCCGGTACAACTAGTTAAGATTGGCACAGTAACAAATCATTGAAGCTGAGTGTATTTGTCAACAATGATCTAAACTTTAAAGAGCTCAGTGTAAATGGAATGCTATGAAACCATAGACTATTACGAAAGATTTTAAGATAGGAGATAATGAAGCCCTCATACTACATCCTAAATTAGAATTTAGCAACTTTCTTTGGAATCCTTAGTATAAAGATTTATCACCAGAGGTTGAAACTGTACAGATAATACTTGCACAGTATGGTCCTTCTGGGTTTCAGTTCAAGTACAGGCTACATAAGTTTCAACTAGTATCAAATCAAGCAAACACAGGGTGACATTCAACTATTCAAGGCATCATAAAATTCCTATTTATGGGAATAGCTAGGTCTCAAAAGTAATACAATGCTAATAAGACTGAACTTCAAGAAATAAGACAAGTTAATTCCAATGTTCGGCTACCTATTCTGAGAACTAAGTTACTTGAAAAAGTTACAGATATTAAAATATTAAAAGCCTAGACTAAGACAGCATTGGACAATTTTACTGACAAAGGGTGAATAATAAGCAAGTTGTAAAGGCATTTTATATATAGAGAGACACACACACTTTTAGGTTCCAACATAACACTGGGAACATAAAAAATAAAGGAAAATAAAGTTGCAGATTAAAAAAAAAATGTATAATGGTACATGCACACATTCCTGTCCTCATCTTCTCAAATGAAATTATGAAAATGACGTTATTTGGGCATCAACAAACTATAATCGCTTCACTCAAGTTACAAATGAATTCAAAAATATGAACAGCAAGTGTAAAGTACCACAGAGTACCCCCCAAAAAAATAGGTTAGTATTTTCCATAATTGTTGCAGATGCCAGTTTGCAGACAATGCATACACTTGGCAAATCTAGACAACAGAGCTAGTCTTGGACTCATTAAGGTACTTGCCGAGTTAAGCATTTAGACTCTATAATACCTACAAATTTGGGTCCGATACAATAGCATTTAAGGTTGCCTGCTTGTGAACTAAGACAGGACTGTCAATTCAAATGATAGGTCCTAGTAAGTGACTAGTAGTTAAAGGGCATTTAAGTAGTCTAATGTAAGGGATGCAGAAGACCCATGATAAGGTCTGGAGAAGGTTTTGAAGTTGCAGCATATTTCTTAGCCAAAGAGAGAAGTTCAAATTTAGAAGCTAATGACTTTGGGGATCCGCAACAACGAGTCATCAGGGGAATGTCAGTGATGCACCTGGGAGTTTAGTCTCACATAAATCTACAAGTCTTGTTTAGAGCCAAACTTGGCTTGGTAGTACAAGGGAAGTAGTCATGGCAAAAGTTCATAGGAATTATAATTTCAATAAATACATTTATAACATAAGGATGCTATCAAATAATTTTACTTTGTACATTACGTTCACATTTGCTTAAATGCTTTAAGTACAGTATTGAATTATTTTCCAAAGGTGCCACACCACTAGCATAAGCAACTATAAAAAAACAATGCACATTTAGTCATCAAAATGTGCATGTCAAAGGGATGAGCAAAGATTGCAGATTTCCTCTTGTATTTGCCTCTTTCAAAGAGGAGCAACCTTAAGGGGGAAAAAGACAGTAGTTACTTGATTACTGGTATGTGGAAGGAATATGATTCTGAGGAGGCTCTACTGGAGCCTCTAATTTTAGTTTGTGGAAACAGCGAAGGCACAAGATAACACAAACTGGGGGTGGGGGAAGGCAGGATCTTAAGAAAACACTGAGGGAGAAAGCTTTTGACCAAGTCTTTCACTGACTGGCCAAAACAGGGCCTGATCAAAAAGAGGAATACTCAGCACCATTTGTTTTATATAAATGTATGCAGGGAACAGCATATTCCAAGTATGCTTCCTTAAGAAAACTGCTGTAGATGCAGTTTATGGTGCCACATTCATGCAGTTTAAGAGCAATACTTTCTGTATACATATTAAAGTCCACTCGCAAAAGAGGTATAAATAGTTTATCCAAATTGGTCAGAACCCCTATACCTTGGTCTAAAACGGGGGTCCAGGAACAAATGGCTCTTTCTACCGAGAAATAGATGGAAGTAGGGGTATGTCCCCTATTAAAAGAATGCTATATAATCCTTTGGAGCAATAAACATTGTATATACTTTCCTTAAAGGAGGAGGACATCAGAAACCAGGAGGGGGTTTTCTTTCAGTCCACTCCAGAAAGTACTCAAAATACAGGGACAGTTATGAGCAGGGTTTCTTTCACATAAAGTTGGATAAACTCTCCTTGGCAAAGGCAAATTCTTCTACCTCCCGGTTTAAATATCTAATAGTCGCTAGACTAACCAATGGTCATAGAGTTCAGAAGAGGAGGCTCAGAAATAGAAATGCCAGCTGACCACAAGTAATCCACATGTGTGGAAGAAACAAGATGAGGAAGGAGCAAAACCATTTCACAAGTGTGTGTCTTTGAATATCTACGCAATGACCGTTTAACAGAAAGAGAGGCATCTCAGTCTGGAATGCCATCTTCAGTAAAGTAGTACTTATTTGCATTAAATCTGCTCTTTTCTTAAGGAGAAGCTGAAGAGGAAGTAACCAGTTTAGGTTTTGCTAATGTAGGAAGAGAGGGCATATAATCACTAACAAATGATCAGCAAAAAGTTTTGTTAAAACAAGTATCTTTATTACATAATGTATGACATAGGCAATCATACATTTATGTAAATAAAAACTAACTATACTGACATGAGCCACAATGTTTGCAACTAAAATTATCCATTCATTGTTAGTCAAACATTACATAGCTCATTCAAATCCTGTCTTCTTTTAAACTTCATTCCTCCTCTTCATGTACTGCTCCCACAATTCCCATTTTTTCCTTTGTAATTTGTTCCTACTTTTTTCCAAATATCCCAATTCCAGTTGTTTTACCTTTTACTATACGGAATACTTCTAATAAAGTTGGTTTAGACTTGGATTTCCATTTTTTCCATTCTCTAGATAAATGCTTCTTTGGCAGCCACCACGATTAGACTTAATGCCTTATTATGCCTAGGCAACTTCGATTCTGTATCATAGCTCAAAAAAATAATTTCCTTAGTTGCATCAATTTGCTCACCCAGTGTCTCCCTGACAAAGCAGTCTGTAGGGAATCCTTAAAAAAGTTTGCCAACTCATTACACTCTCAGAAAATATGTTCCCAGTTCTCTTATTTCCCCAACATACCTCCAACATTTGCGGTCTGAGGAAAAATTCTTTGGAGTCTACTTGGGGTATAAAAATACCCATAAACACTTCCAAGCAAAGATCCTAAAATCTTTAAGACGGGTTCAGGCACCTAGGCGGTGCGACAACCCACTGTGAGGCAACTGGATGTGGACAGATGGCAGTATGGAAGTGTAGCTGTAGTGACAAATGCCTGCAGACAATTCCCTGCGAAAAGAAAATAACCCCCTGCACCCTAACCACAGGTGTGAGACAAAAACCACATATGTGATCTACACACTACACCCCCTAGAAACCACCGTGTGCAACTAACACTAACATGTGCCTAGAATAGGATGCCAAGTGGGCATCAGAGTGGTACACTGAAACCTGTGTGCTGTGGGCAAAGCCTTTATTAATGCACAATGTAAAGTAATGTGGGAAGTGCTTGGTGCATACTAAACCATGATATAATCATAACTTGTAGAAATGTGCCACAGCACAGAGAAAATCTTGCACATCACTATAGTCACACTTATGTTGCAGGATGTGTTTTAGACGACGCTCCCTTACAACAATTGCCTTCCTTCGTGGTGTCACAGGCATCCCCCGCAACAGAGATTTTCGACGGGTATCTGTTAAGTTCTGCTCCTGTTGCAGGACAGTCAAAAGATCAGGTAACTGCACAGTAGGTCGTCCCTGTAACACTTTCAGCCGACGATGCCATGCCTCTACCTGGTTATTAGTCCGTGGGAAATCCATGCCGGTCACATCGCTAACATTCCAGAATCGTAAAGGATAGGATGATGGTAGTTGTTGCTGTGAGGAGCAGCGGGATGCATACTTGCGTGGTCGGCCTCGCACATAATGATGGTCCAGGAATATGCCAACAGGCCGTGCACATTCCGGTAACGTAGCCACAATGTCCACAAATGCAGGGATAACATCCTCAAATGGTAGAAATGCCAACGCAATTAGCTTGCGTATTGCAATGGAAAACGCGGTGTCCATACCATACAGGGCTACAAGGTGGTTATGCTGGATCTGGCGCCAAATGATCTGTGCAAAGTGGAAAAGGCACCCTTTCAGAATACCCTTTGGAAATGCCTTACGGCTGGCACGGATCGCTGCCTTCTCGAAATCAGTCATTATATACTGTGGAGCCAGGGTACAGTCCTGTTCTGCAGTCATACTCTTCAGTATCTCTCACATACTGTAGTATGCAGACTCTGACTTCCTTATCATGAGACAGTACACCAGGGGGGACCATCCTTGTTGAGGTGTGAGTCCCAATACAGCCATGTAATGTATATAGCTGACGACATATATATTGGCTCTTGTAGGGAAGGTGCCATCAGCAAGAATTATGTCAGCTCTACACAGATCACTTAGGTTCTGTGCTGTTGTAAGGAGAACCAGGGAATCCGTCCCATCCATATCAGATCTCCTACGGAGGATAAAGTTGCCACTGCGGAGTGGATAGTGGCTGACATCAATATCTGCGAGTGTTACTGGAGGAGTGCTCATTGCTGCACGTGCTCTCTGACGTACCATGGTTATGCTACAACGTAATGTGGCACGACACGGCATCTCCTGAAGTACATTCTCATCTGCTATGCCTAGGACACTCTGCATCACCAAACTTGGCAACTCATTACCAGTTACCGCCCTCTGCCGCAGTTCTGCATGCAGTGTAGCAACCTGGGCTATTGTTGCATCTGGCCCGTGCTGGTGAGGCAGTGATTTCAGCAGTTCCTCGCCTTCTTCCTGTCGTACAGTGATGGCACGACCTCTACAGGCCTGTAGTCTCCGCTCAATACATGCCCAGTACCGTTTAGGTGGCAGTTCACGCTCCAATTGGTAGAGGTATCCCTCCACTACCAGCATTGGTTTGCCCCGTTGGCTGGGCACTGTGCTATACTTGTTGCCAAGCTGACCAGGGCTATACCGGTACATAGCTTCCAGCATTGTAACACCACTTGCAGATGGCCTCTCATCATCCATCACAGCATGTATAGTTGGTAACTGTATGTACAGACGGCACTGCTACACTTCCCTATAGGTTGTGCCAATACTTGCTTTACACTGTCCTGTGTTGGACCCTGTCTTGTCGTACTGCCTGCGATGGCACACTGTGCAGATGTCAATACTACAGGTTCGTCTACCTGCTTGTTATGCTATGGAGACACTATATGCAGTTTAGACAGCCATGGGGCTAAACTATCTCCTGCTTCATACAGAGTTTCTACATGTGGTGTACATGTCCCTTTTAACTCCCAGTTGTACCTGTTACCCAATCAGGGTGTGGGGCCCTGCCTCAGTTTCAGTGTCAGAGGTTACATAGGGAAGTTGCTCAGTGTTGCACTCTCCTCTACCTAATTGGGCCTACATACCTTTGTACACCACACACAGGAGACACCGGATGGGTTTTACAGAACCTACCAAACAGACATACTGCTTTACACTAGGTGGGGGGGCTGACACTGCTGTCTGGAATTCTTCCACGGTCCACAGTTCCCACCTGCTATTGTACTAGGGGGGGGCCATAGCTGAACAGATGCTGTGTGTTGCACTTATGGCTGTACATGGATATGTCTGGGAAATGGAATGGACATATTCTGAATAATGTTAACCTCTGGCACAGTCTGTGTAACGTGCTGTGCATAGTTATGTAGTTGATACTCTACAAACTCCTAGTAGCATTTGCTTCTTAAGGGCTTTAAAGTTTGACACATCTCCTTGTCATGCACTCCATACAGTATCTCTGCTATTACAGTTAAAGTACAGGGGTTACTATTTCTGAACTGTCACGTGCTTCTTATACACAGGGACATACTAGCGCATGTACAAAGACAATGCTGCAGCTGCTTCCACTCTGGATTATATCTCTAGTCTACTGTGACTGTTTACTGTTCGGGTTTGCCTGGAGTGTAGCTGATCTACAGGTAAGTTGTTACTGTTGATAGTGTTGTGTATTTAAATGTGTACTCTCTTTGCGTGGGTATTTGTGATTAATTGTGTACTGTGTATGTGTGGGGTATTTGTGCTTGTGTTTACATATGTACTGTGTATGCGTGGGGTATTTGTGCTTGTGTTTACTTATGTGATGTGTATGCGTGGGTTATTTCTGCTTATTTGATATGCTGTGTATGCGTGGGTTATTTCTGCTTATTTGCTTAACTTTTCATGACCGCATTGCCGTTTGTGTACATTACGCGCTTCTGTCTTTCGGTTTGCAGCATAGCTGCTTTAGGGGTTGTCGCTATGTGTTTGGTTTACTTCCGACGTGGATTCCGACGGCGGGTGTCTATTTCAGCCGTACCGTTCTACGATCTAGCGGTGTCGTGGCCTGTTTGTTTCGGCGATGTAGCTCGCGGGCAATTGTCTCGCGATCTACACGCCGGAACCCCTTTAAGACTTTGTTGCATACTTGGGAAACATACATTCACCCCCATCATTTCTTTTTGAATTGCTTATCCAATCTCTCTTCCCAATCTTTTCTAACCTCCTCTGATTGATTCTTATAGTTATTGAGCAATATTTTATATGTTATATGAATTGTCCCTTTCCTAGCAACTTCTGTTATAGAGTCTACTCTACCAGTGCTGATCTTTTACGTGGGATCCTCCTATTTCTTCATCTTTGCCTATACTCTGATATCAAATCCTCGATAGGGAAGGCAACCTCTATTCTGCAGTCCAAATAGAATGGAAAGAGGCCAAGAATTTATTACCTTTCCTTCTCCAATTATTGTCTCACATTACCTTGGTTCTTTTACCAGTGTTTTACAATACATTCCAGCCCCCTGTTGTCTACTGTCTATATCTCTAATTGCAGTCATTAATCGGCAGAATCTCCTTTCTCCATTCCAGTGTTGGCTTAGTTTTTAGAATACTTTGCTACTTTATAAATATAATATTCTGCATGGTTATTGTTATTTTCCTTAAGGATCTGCATTCAAAATTTGTCTCTCCTTATTTATTAAGCTTCCCCTGTTTCATCATCATCCCTTTCCACTCTGAATTATATCACCCCTTTCCACTATGAATTATAGGCTTCTGCTTGTGCTCTGTATAACAGCCTTAACTGTGTAAGTCTGAAATACCCCTTCAAATCGAGCAATCCCTTGTTCAGTTGGAAGAATCAGCTTATCCCACTTTAACGCACGGTCTTCTCCTCCCAGATAAAATCCTTCAGTTCTTTATTATGTCTATCCACAACTTCTCCTCTGGTTAATAAAAAATGCCTGCCCTGTATATAAAACAAAAGGGACTAAACATTTTAACTGCTTATATCTTATTATCCATGTCCGTATAACTACACTTCTATTTTCACAGTTTTTGTATTATCCTTTGATTAGTCACTTCCCACATTCCTTAGCTGCTACACCACAATTCATTTTAATCCATACTCCTAAGTACTTAATTTTATTTTGCCCCCATACATATGGATATTGTTGAACTAATTCATGCATGGGTACACAATTTACAGGTATTGGCTTTGTTTTAGCTTCATTAATTTTGTATCCAGAAAAGATTTAATTTTGCCTCAAAAACATTCTACAACACTGAAATGCCTTTTTCTGGTTTTATCAGGTATAAAATATCATCTGTAAATAACTCCAGCTTTTCTAGACTACCATACCAATTATATAATTGAATTTCTGAGTCTCTTATTTTCTTTACCAATGGTTCTAAATATAGTGTAAATAAGGGGGAAAGAGGACACCCCTACCTGGTTTCTCTGCTTAAAAAGAAATAATCAGAGAGGAACTCACCCACTTAATTTTTGCCTCTGATCCCTCATTCTCCTAATTAACCATATAATTTTCTCAGGGAATAAAAATGCTTCCATTGCCCTGCTGATAAACTCCCACCTTACTCTGTAATGCTGTCTCTGCATCAAAACCCAACAGTAGTATTTTCTAACATTCAGTTATCCTCTTGATTATCAAATATTTGCCTCCCATCCACAAAACCACACTGATCCAGGTCCATCAATTTTGGCATCACATTTGCCATTCTTTTAGCCATTATAGACAAATGGTTTAGGATTGAAATGGGCCTGTATGAAGCTGATCAGATGGATCTTTACCTTCATTAGGTATTACAGCCACTACAACTTTTTTCCAGGATGTTGGCATCTCCACTCCTTTTAAAATACTGTTTAAAAAAACCTTCCAGATCTTTATCACTTTCTTCTCTCCTAGCTTTCAAACTTCCACAGGAATACCATCTATTCATGGGGACTTTCCTGTCGGTTATACATCATCATTTTTATCTCATCTCATCCTATTAGAAATTGAGCCCAATCTATCCCTGACATTGGCATATTTAAATCTTCCATAAACATTTCCATTTGTACCTTTTCTTGATCTCCTCCTATTTATTTGTACAGACTTTCATAAATTTCCAAAATATTTCTAGTACCTCTACAGTATCTCTTATCTTTCTTGTTATAGGCTCCTTAAGCTTGGTGAAAACCCCGTTTTCTTTCTGCTGCTAGAGTCACTGTGTTAAAATTGTCCTGTGGCATTATAAAAAAAAAGTTGTTTAATAATATTTCTATTCCCATGCATATTAAATAGAGGTTAAACTTAGCATTCTGCAATTGCTCCTCTTGTTCTGGGAGATTCCCCCTATTCTGCAATACTTGAACATTTGAAAGTCCTGCTAAATAATTACTGCTGCTTTAACCATCTCTCTATTTCCACCCTATTTTTAAACTCCACTCCCTAGCTACATTTTCAGAAGAAATTTCTACCTTCTCTAAAAACTTCTGAATAATTTCTAAACTCCATCCCTTAAATTAATTTATTTTCAACAAATAAGTGGGAAAGTGCCAGTGTCTCATTTTTATTTCATTACCCTGCGTTTTTAATTACTAGAGCGTAATGTAGAATAGTTATTGGATGCGTATCAAAACTTTCAATTAAATGCACAAGCTCCTGTAAAATGTAAGTTATGCCTAGCCTAGCCCAGTTTTTGTATCTTGGGAACAGGCAAATTCACTCTGAACTCTGAACTTCTACTACTGAATTCACATCTTCCACACCAAATATTTTCATACATTTCTTCAAAAAAGTCTACCCTGCTTTGTTATATTTTCTTTTATCGGTCCCCCAGACACATCTTCTCTGTTGCAAATCAAATTCCAGTCCCCACCTATAAGTGATGTCTTCTGCTGAAAACTGATTATTTCTCCCAGGATTTTCTTAAGCTCCATTAAGCAGATTTAGGTGGAATCCAAATGTATGCCAGTGTAATCCTCCTCTCCTGCCTGTAGCCCCTTATTACTACACATCTACCATTATCTTTTTTTTATCCTCTATCACTACTGGAACTTCTCTTGCAATTAATGTAAGTACTCCTCTTTCTTAATTTCACGTATTCCACTGAATAACCATCCTGAAAAAAATTATCAAATTCACATGCTCATTTCTTTCTAAATGTGTCATCTGTAACATAGCTATTTCCACTCTACATTTTTAATATAGTTCACTACTTTTTTTTTTTTTGGTATATATACCTGTGAAACCATTAACATTTAAAGATAGTATTGAAAGGATCATTATGCTGAAAGTTATTATTCCCACCTTCTAGTTGTAACAGCTTTAAGGATCTAGTTTCAGCTTTTGCTACATACACAGACCGATTATTGGCAGGTTGACATTTTATACGGCTGTTTCTTGTCATATCCATTTGAGCCTACGTCACATCTTACAAAACTTCATTTTATTGAAAGCCCTCAACAAAAAACAAATACACCCCCAATACAACCCCAAAACATATTAACTTATTAATGCACAAAAACTATGTACATCTTCAAATTCTGCAATTTATCTTCCTAATAGGAACTGTCCCAAATTGATAGCCACATTCACAAACTTAGGTTAACCTAAATGGAAGGTTATAAGATGCATGGTACACCCTGTGCTTCTATTAAGTACTCTCTTATCTTTTCTGCTCTCCTAGAATGAGAAAATACTTGAATGCTTTCAGAAAATACCATCTCCTAGCCATTGGTAGAAAGCCATTAAAAGTAAGAAATATTCAGTTTTTATTGCTCTATCAGATTGTCTCCTTGGAGACAAAAGAACCAGATACAGAATTGCTTCTACAAGTATTTACTTATTTATTTGCTGGAGAACAGCTTTATTATGTTCAAAGTTATTTTTTTCTTTGCTTTCGCTTAAAACTTGTTACTAGATAAAGCCAACAGCCTTAATGCAGCCATTCCCCAATGCAAGAATGAGAAAAAGCACATCGTTTTTTCCTTGTATCATGCTCTTAAATGGACATTTTCTTTACACTGCAGTGCATACATTTCTTACAACTGAAGGAAAGATGGGAGGGAAAAAAACAGGGGCAACCTGTATATCTTAGTATCCCTATTATACATGAAAATAACAGAAATGTTTACTTTATAGCATGCAAATATGTACTATACAATTACTGTTAAGAACAAAAGTTTATTTTACTAACAGTTAACTCTTTCCTTCCTCTTCTCCTCTCAGTGTTCCTCTAAACATTGACACGAAGTAGGACCTATGCTTTCAAGTCCCCTACAAGTTTAACAGTCAAAAGAGTACATTTCCAGGTTTTTCTTGTTCTGTCATGTTCACATATATAATTAATGTTTTATAATCCCACATTTGTCAACTTCTGATTTGCTGGTTTTATTCCTGTTTATCTCCATTGCCCAAATCCAGTCTCTCCTTCCTTTCCAACGTACTCCGGTCTTCTAGTCCACTCTTGTGCTTTATTCCATCTGTCAAGCATTTCCCGTTGAAAACACTGGAAAGAGTTTCACTGGGACAGTCTCTGTCATCTATCACCAAGAGAACAAGCAGCAGAATCCGCTTTTGTTTCACAGCTCACTTTTTGTTTTTGTTGGCAACAAACGTTTGTATTTCCTCCTTTGCATGTTCTGCATCAAAAAATGATTCCCCCCCCCCCAGGAAAAAAATATTCTGAAGATAGCTGGATGCAGTAGTTTTAATCTCTCACCTGCTTCTTGACATTCCCTGATTAGTGGAATAAATTTACTCCTCTTCTGCCTGGTGTACAGTGAGTAATAATTTCTACAAACATTTCACTGTATGCTACTTTTAGTACTTTGTTCTGCCACAGTTTTGTCAGAACTCATCTTGCTAGTAGGACTGAATCTTCACTATTAAAGACCTAGGTTGCTTTCTGACTGGCCGTGTTTGGAGCATACACATGATGTTCCCAATCAATTAACAATTTCTGCTGTGGAATACCAGTCCAGTTGCTTATTTGTGTTTTAATAAAATAGTGGGATAAATGTACTCCTCTTCTGCCTGGTGTACAGTGAGTAATCATTTCCACAAACACTTCACTGTATGCTACTTTTAGTACATTGTTCTGCCACAGTTTTGTTAGAACTCCTCTTGCTGGTAGGACTGAATCTCCACTATTAAAGATCTTGGTTGCTTTCTGACGGTCCAGGTTTGGAGCATACACACGATGTTCCCCATCAATTAACAACTTCTGCTGTGGAATACCAGTCCAGTTGCTGGTTCCTTGTGTGCTCTGTCATACAATTCCAATTTGAAACGTGTCTTCTTGAACAGTCAACCAACCTCTTCTTCATTTTAACCTCCAACTTTTGCAGTTTTATCACCTCATCTGAATATCTATTTAAAGTTTCTTCCATTTTATCCAAACTTTTCTTATTAAAGTTGATGTACTCCATCAGTGTTTTGTTTATTTTAAACAGCTCCGAGTACATTTGATTAATTTTTTTCTCTAGTTACTGGAAGTCGTGTCTCGCACCAAAGCTGGAGCTTGCACTGCTTTTTGCTGATGGCTGCAGAATTCTTCCCAGTCAGTGTTTTTTCCTCTCACCTTTTGTGGTTGATTTTCTTTCAGGTTCTCCGAATTTCTTTTTTGCCAAGATCCAAACAGTGCACTCACTAGCCAGTTACTGAAATCCCCTCCCCCTCAAAAAATGAGTTCAGTGGCTCACTTCTGAGCTTGTTTTCATACTGGGAGAGCTGAAATTAAGCTATTACTCCATGTGGAGCCCTCTTGGAAGTTGACCTGCAAAAAGGTGCTGAGATTTCTTCCCCTTCTTGTACAACTCAGCACAAATCGACATACTTTCAGCTTTTGTGCTCTATTCCATGTACATCTCTTGGCCAGCATTTTAGGCTAAGTATCACTGAAATTAGAATGAGAGAGAGAGATATACTGAATACATTGCATGTCCAATAACTGGCAAAGGTGGGAGTGTAAAAAAAAACACCCACTACAAAGGACTTGCACATTAGCAGATATTGGGAGTATATAACGTTTTTTTATTTGAAAGCCATTTACAGCAGGTAACTGCAGGGCAGATCCTAAGCTGGGGAAAATTAAACAGAGGCCAAAGGTCAATGGTTCAGAAGGTCAAGCCATGAAATATTGAGACTCCAAATGAGGACCAACCCATTTTTGATTAGAGCAATAATGGATGGTGAATGTAGGAACCAATGACCATGGGGCTACTGCACAATGTCTGCAATGGAGCAGTTTTAAAAGGAAAACAGAGCACTACTGCACCAGCCACATTTCTGCTGGAATTGCTTTGGCAGCAGCACTTTTTTTCAAGCAGACAGATGTCTGAAGGCAAACCATAACAGCAAAAACACATGGGACGGGTTCTTTGCCAGTTCAAGTCCCTATGTATTGGGGTAAGTGGCGATAAACAACTGCACTGCCTTTCTGAACTACAACACTCTCAAAGTAAAACCCAAGCATGCACTAGGCATCAAAAGTAGGAGGGTCTCTCCATTAGAAAGTAAACAGGAATATGCAGCTGACTTAAAGACGGTTTTGAAACTTCTGGTGAAACAAGTCCCAAGGGGCCCCCATCTTCAAGAAACCTAACTAGGATCCCCTCAAACAACACATCTTTGCACAGAGACTGTTGGCAGAGCTAATGGCCACCAAAAACTTATCTGACAAAAATTTCATAGCTGCAGAACCCACCAGTTTTGAATTTTAAGTCAAATATGAAATGCAATCCCAAATGTATGTTCTTCAGCATCAGGAGAAGCTGGAGAATCTCCAAGGACTGTTTAACCAGTTTTTGTTAGGCCAAAGTTCTAGGTTCTACAAATGTTATTAAGTACAGAGCTGCCAAAAATGTACAACTTGAGTCGCATCAAATGGTTACCTTACCAAGTCAGGATCTACTTGCAAACTAAACTGTGGGGTCACAGGATACCTCTTACCCAACTGCAGAACTCCTTCTTAAGGAGTATTTATGGAGAGTGAAAAGCTTCCTGACATCAGCAGCCCTTTTTGAGATTTTTGCTGGAAAATGCTGTGGTAGCAGAGGATTCACAAAAGCAGCTAATGACCTAAGGTGGAGTCAGTTATCACACCATGGGATATGCTATATTTAGCTTTCACTGGGTTAGTTTTCTGTATTCCAAGGGAATAGAAAACCTCAAACACGCGTACAGGTCATCTGTATGGGGAGGAAACAAATGTCTTGTAACCATACTAATCTGTCACCCTTGGGTAGAAAGGATAAGTTTCACTTTTTTCTTCTCCAAATTTTACAATTATACACAAATTCAGAGGCGAAGTTGGAAAACATTTCAAAAACATACCCTGAAATTGTAGGAGAACAGGTATATTGCCTCTGCCTATCCTGGACTAAACAGTCCAGTTTAAAGATCACACATAATATGATGACCTGATGTAGAAACAAGCTTTAGCAAATGACTAAAATCCAATTTGAGGAAAGGGAATATCACTGGTTTGCTAGATATGGAACTACAGCAGGAAAAGGAAAGTTTGCATACATGATCTCTGGCCCTGTTTGCCTAGTAAGAGGGTGTCTTCCAATGATGCTGCATCATTTTAGGCTTGTTGATATAGTGGTTATATTTTGTAAGACTGTATTTAGTTTTAGCATTCCATAGTGTTTGACTACGGACTTTCAACCTTTAACTTCAACTTTACAATGTGGTTTGGGTTTAATCTCAAGACTGAGTAATTCTGTGCTGATTCTATATTAACTGGAAATGGCAACAGGGATAGCTCAAAAATCAACGTTTTGTCACTAGAATGAAAGAATGCTCATTTAAGATAAATTGCTTGGGAACATTTCATTTTCTGCACATTTAAGGAGTAAACTGTCTAACAAATATTCAATTCAGGAAGGCGTGGCAGCTAAATTTAGCCAGTATCTTTACTTGTATCAGACTTGCATATTCTTTTGAAGAACAGAAGCCTAAGAAATAACTGATCCAGTTAGGACAGAGCATTTAGCAACATGATCACGTATTATACTAAGCCTTAAATCACAGTAACTTCTGCTAGCAAAATTAAACACTTTATATCTCTAGCTGTAGCTTGTAGCTGTTCCAGCTTTAATAATCAACAGCAGATTTGTTTGTGCAGATATGATCTTATTTTGATATGAGGCAATCCATTGGTCTTACTTATATATTATGAAAATAGGATAACTGTGTACATCTGCAGAAGTTTAGTCAACAGAACAAAAGGGAAAATGCTATTCCACGTTTAATAATTCACAAAATTAAGTGCTTTCATCCTGGTAGAACAGACTTCATCAGAATGTCAAACACAAAAAATAAACCTTCTTTTGTACAAATCACAAGGCTAAAACAATTAATCACACCAGCAATTAACCATAAATATTTCTTAAAGTGATAAAAGATTAAAATTCACTCCCACTTATACATATATAATAATTTTTGTCTCCATTAGAAATGCATCAAAAAATCACAATGCCATACAAAAATTATGTTAAAACCAATAGCAATACAAAAATATTTTTCACATAAAATAAGCTGCTTTTTTAAGACTCAACACACAACTAAGCCACCTGCTCATTAAGTCCAGGGGGTACGTAGGCATTAGTTTAGATCTGCCATTTAAGCTCTTTATATACTAAATAATGATCATCTGGACCCCAAATTCACATGATCAATGGCAAAAAAAAAAAAAAAAGTAAAAAAAAAAATGTTGTGGAACTTTTCTAATATATGTTTGTATAAAGCATTTCTGTCATCTTGGGTCTTAATATCATATAAAGTTGGTAAATTCTATTTCTCATGTCCTTCTTAGTTTTTCCTATATAAAGACTTTCACATAGTTGACATACAGCAATATAAAGCATGCCTTTCGTAAGACAATAATAATTGTGTGTGGGCTATACCACATCAAATCCCTTAATACAAATACTATCACCTTCCAATACATACTATCACCTTCCAATACATATTACCAATATATATTATCAACTTCCAATACATGTTTAATGTTGTTGGTCTTTCGGCTTTTCTCAGGGTCGCAACAGCAGAACTCCGGTCCGCTAATGATTGACAGTTGTTTTTTTATCGTGTCGAGTTCCTAGAGAAGTGTATTCACCAGCAACGCATGCATCACCTCACTACTAACAACCTACTGTCCAGATCTCAGCATGATTTCAGACCTAAACACAGTACAAACACAGCTCTCATTACCTTAACAGATACCATTCACCACCTCAAAATGTAAGATAGCTAGTCTCAAGCTATTTTCCTATACATGCCAAAAGCTTCTGACACTGTATCCCACCAGCTTCTACTCAACAAACTTGCCACTTCTAATCTCACTACCTCAAACGTAACATGGTTTCATAGTTATCTAACTGTCAACAGGCTAATAATGGGCAAACACCCTTTCTCCTCTATTACCAGTCACCACAGGGGGACCCCCAATGCTCCATACGTAGGCCCTTCCTCTTTGTCATATTTACCAAATAACCTGAATACTGCCACCAACCACACCACCATCATCCAATATGCTTATCTTATCTGCTCAGCCCACTCCCTTCAATAAATGCAAAATAAAGTGCAAAAATCATTCCAGGACACTAAAAATTACCTCAATCAGCAACTCATTCTCAACCCAAATAAGACAAAGCAAATATTCTTCTCTAACAAATCATTCAAATTCAGCACACTCCTCTCCATACACTCCTCCAAAGTGACAATTACCAAACCCACCAATCAGACCAAGCTGCTTGGAGTGACAATAGATGATGCTCTAAAATTTGCTAAACACATATGCCTTACAATCAAAAAAGTTCACTCCAAACTTAGTACTCTCTACAGGCTTAAGCCTTACCTTATACAACAAGCTAGACTTGCCACAGCTAGATCTCACTTGCTATCCACCCTCCTCTACTGCTCTCAGATCTTTACAAATCTATCCAAAGCTGACCTAAATAAACTAGAATCCTGCTTTAACAAAATTGATACGTTTGCTGCCAATCAACCACATAAAAACGCACCAGCGCTCAGCTCAACAACTCATCTG